>NW_019104208.1:0-3080 GCF_001856785.1 Myzus persicae
GGAGGAAGCATTCCAGCGGACCCGAAGGATTGTGGTCTAGTCCACTCCAACGAACGATGTGAATAGTTCATACCGATGATGTGTGATGTGTTTTTCATTACTTCTCCTGCTCACATACATATCGTACACATAAAAAAAAATTTGTTAAGTAAAAACTATAAAATTGATTCATGCAGTATACATTAAAATGACATAGACAATGTATATCTTACTTTCTAGGGTTGCAATCCTAGTCTTAATATCATTATATTTTCGCATCGGCTTCTCCGAGTTATCTTTATACAAACAAACATCATAAATCATAATATATAATATATGATAATGACATACGTGTTTTAGATAAAAATTACTAATTACTTTCTAATGAAATCAATTTATTTTCTATCTCGTGGAAACTGGTATTCAACATTCCATAACAGTGTTTGATACTTTTAACGTCACAACCGATGGTCATGAATTCATCTTCAATTTTTTCCATCAACGATTGTTGATAATTTGACAATTTTGTGTCTACCTTGTTGTTTAAATCTTGCACCGTGGATAGGGACAATTTACTCTCGGTCTGAGTGTGCGCAGATTGTGTCAACTTCGATGACATAAGATCTTCAAGTTGACGCAACTGCAGAATGCGAAATAAAATAATTCTTTACTTAGGTTATAAATTAATTTAGCCCTGATCAAGTCTATGATAATTTTTAATTGAGTAAAGAGGACGTTACCCACGTGTATTGTCTTCATCTTCCAAGTGCGTAACATAGACTGCAGTTGTACGCTTAGCAGATCACGTTTAGGTCTGGGATATTAGAAATTAAAGTGAAAAAAAAACTAAAGCTAAGATAATAATCTTAGCTTTAGTTTTTTATGATCTAGGGCATCTCATGGACTTCTTATTATATTTTAATTTTAATTTGAGGTAAGAATATTTTAAAATTGTATATTGTTTGTATATCTTAAAATACTCATATCCTGGTTTAAAATTAAAATATAATAAAAGCCTATGCGATGTCCTAGATAATAATCTAAGATGCAAATTGTATAAGAGGTCAATTCATTCTAATGTTTAAGCTAGCGAAGCTTTACTAGTAACTTACAGTTACTTTACTGCTGAATGTAACATTTGCTGGGTATATGTTATGCACTTGTAAGACTAAAAAAATAAACAAGACTTTGTTACACTTGTAACCTCACATGAGGGTATACTAATGTGTATAACTTCCTCATAAATTGATAGAAAAATTTTTAAGAAATTTTAAGTTAATTATAGTTATCCTTTTTTTTGAAANGAATATTTTAAAATTGTATATTGTTTGTATATCTTAAAATACTCATATCCTGGTTTAAAATTAAAATATAATAAAAGCCTATGCGATGTCCTAGATAATAATCTAAGATGCAAATTGTATAAGAGATCAATTCATTCTAATGTTTAAGCTAGCGAAGCTTTACTAGTAACTTACAGTTACTTTACTGCTGAATGTAACATTTGCTAGGTATATGTTATGCACTTGTAAGACTAAAAAAATAAACAAGACTTTGTTACACTTGTAACCTCACATGAGGGTATACTAATGTGTATAACTTCCTCATAAATTGATAGAAAAAATTTTAAGAAATTTTAAGTTAATTATAGTTATCCTTTTTTTTGAAATCAGGTAAGTTATAAATTTATGGAAAATTAAAATTAATTTATTAACTTCAGTAAGTTATATAAAAAAAATACACATAGGAAGAAAGCCTGCAACCTTAACATGTCTTAAAATAATAAAAATAATAAATATTATTGACAATATTGGCTGTTTATGAACATAAACATTGGACAACCCAATTCTGTTCAACTTTTAATTTAAAAACTTAAAATTGTTACAACTTATTTATGTCATTTTATACCAATATGAAGAAAATATTTTATAATATTATGTTCTTAAGAATCGTAAATTTGTACCTACCTATATATCATGTTAGTATTAATTTTTATAAACATGTAATATTATGCATCATTAAAAATATTATTATTAAAGTATGCCCGTACGCCATGTTATGTTATATATATGTATTTAATTCAGTTATTTTTATAGGACAATTATTCTGATTAACGGAACAAGAATTCAATTAAATTTTTAATTCATATAATTTTAGTAAAATGTAATGTTTATGCGATTTGCATTATCAATAATCATTGCTACATTATATTTATATTTAATTATTTATAAATATATCAATAAGAATTAGTTAGGTAAGTAAAAAATTAAGTAAATGAAAATTTTATTTGAAATAGAGGTCAGCGTTTTTTTTTTAAATGTTTAACTGCGCTCTGCTGTAGGTACATTATGGGCTATAGGTGTCTAGGGAGTCGCTGTAATGGGGTGTTAAATTTGAACTCAATGACATAAATGCATTGTATACGAAATACGATTCTGAAACAACACGGTCTCTGACGGCCTATAATAACACTAAGTATATTTTGTAATATTGTGATTGAAGTAATTTTACTGTATAATAATAGGTATTATACTATAATAGTACTAAAGTAGGTTAAATTCATTTTTGTCTAAAATATTTAATTCGAAAATGTCATTAGGTGTATAAAATAAAAAATATTCCAATTTTAAGTTTCAAGGGTACCCACGAATAATATTTTTAAATTACAATTTACAACAAAATAACTAAACAATATTTAGATTTGGTAGGGTAGGCGTTTGGGGGTATGGGAGCGTAGCTCCCACGGATCTGCGTCCTCTGCATAATTTTAGCACCCCCAGTGTTTGGTAAATAGTTGCACCTACGACGTACGCTCGGAGTGTTGCCGCAGATTGAGCGAACGACCGCGCCTCACCAAGCCACTATATCAGTCTTTTATAATCGGCTTACGCCGCTTAAACTTTAATTTATAACTGGCACAAATTTTGGTCTCAAAAAATGTGCTGTTAGAATTTGTATAGGTTTTTTTCTGACTTCCACTTTGTACATTCAATTTTTATATTCTCTAATAGATTGTATATTCGTAAAAATTCTTTTGAATTACGTTCATACGAAGTGGACGGCTGTTACCGGTACGACGGACTTAGCTCGCAGATGGCAGA
>NW_019104208.1:5747-7730 GCF_001856785.1 Myzus persicae
CATAATATGAGATTTCTAAAGATTATTAAATTACCCGAAATAGGAAATAGGAGATAATAATAATTATAATATGGGTATTTCCATCCATTCCGAATTAAAAAATACTAAAAATATATTTTAATTCATATTATAGATAGGTAATAATATATAAGTTACTTGTAGATCTTGAATCTTTTGTTTTTCATCACCGCGTCAAATCATCTCTGCATAATAATGATTATTTTAGATAAGTACATATTTGTTTAATATTCGAAAATATTAATATTATATATAGGTATCCGTCATATTATTATGAAACAACTACCTTCCAACTCGGTCAATCTATTTTCCAATTGCAGATTTATTTCTATCACTTTTTGAAACTGTTCAATGTCAGTACTACCGGATACAGCTGCCGGGTCTAAATTGACTCGAACACTTGGGTTGATAGATTTCTCACTCACGCTTACCTAAAGCATAAGAATAAATAATAATCACATATTATTTTATGGTATCAACGACCTACATCGAATAGATGCATCGTTCGACCTTATATTATTATTACTAAAACATTTTACCAATTTCTTTGGCATGTTCTTCCGTGCGTCATAAAACGATTCAATCAGATGTCTCATGTTTAAAAATGCTATCATCCCGACAACACTAACACGTACGACTCCTACAATTGAACAATTAAACTCATAAGTCATATTATTCGAAATGCAAATGCTTATAAAGTCAGAACTGAATATAATAACACTCGAGTAAACTAAATTGCAATTTACACATTGTGTACAGGTATAGTATACGAATACGTTGTTAGGTTTTCTTATTCCAGCCAGGAGACAAATAGTATAATTATTTTTAATCTCCTATGCGGTATGAGGAACGTGGTATAACATTTTCAAGACTTTTGATCCAACGAATTATTTAATGGACATTAATTTTAAAAAAAATAATAAAAATCTAAAATTGTATATACCTACCTATAACTTGTTCAACATAATTATTGAACATAATGAGTCAAAATATTTTGAAAGTTTTCTGATTTAAATCTATTATGCCTATAAATAGCGCATAATTAAAAAATTGTGTGATACATAGATATTACTAATATAATTCAGTGAAAATTGTATGAAACAACTTTTTACGGTTTTTTTTCAGAGTTCCACTAGAAATAAAATTGATTTCAATTTTTTCGAACTATAAAACTTATACTCATAGGTCCTTGGTTTTTCCTGACGCCTTAAAAACTATTAGGAACATTTTACTTTTGACGCTCCAGAGTACCTACTAGATTCACTTTCCTAGTTTTCATTTCGAGTCTGCGGGCGCCCATGCCCCCCTTAAAATTTTTTTCTATAATTTAACCCTAGTTCAATTTTTCAAAAACATATTTTTTATTTTTGATAACCATATACTGCATTATAAAAATTCATTATTTCATGATCTAACTATTGTAAATAAAGCTATGAGTTAAGTAATTCTTATATTGTAGACCGCAATAGAGTACATTAGTGGAAAGGGGGGCATGGGCGCCCACGGGCAAATGAATTTTAAGAATCAAAATAAAAAAATGTATGAAAAAATGTACCTACCTATAACTTGTTCAACATAATCATTGAACATAATGAGTCAAAATATTATGAAAGTTTTCTGATTTAAATCTAATATGCCTATAAATAGCGCATAATTAAAAAATTGTGTGATACATAGATATTACTAATATAATTCAGTGAAAATTGTATGTACCTACTTTTTACGGTTTTTTTTTTAGATTTTTTTGGAACTCCGCTAGAAATAAAATTGATTTCAATTTTTTCGAACTATAAAACTTATACTGGTAGGTCCTTGGTTTTTCCTGACGCCTTAAAAACTATTAGGAACTTTTTACTTTTGACGCTCCAGAGTACCTACCTATTAGATTCACTTTCCTAGTTTTCATTTCGAGTCTGCGGGCGCCCATGTCCCCCTTCCCATTTTTATTTTAAAATTTTTTTTTTT
>NW_019104208.1:10038-114954 GCF_001856785.1 Myzus persicae
GTTGAAAAACGACTGTGTTTCAACTGTGCTACGTCGAAAACTATACCAAGTCCAACAATAATTTTAAAATCATCATTCAGCAATCTCAATGATTTGGAGTTTAGTTTGAAAGAATACAGTGGAAGTAAAAAAACTAAATGCACAGAACTAAACTGATTGGGATTTTTAAATGTAACGAGAATTCTAGTAAATCATTTATTTATTGAAACAGATTAAATTGCTGAATATCAAGAGTACTCATTGGCTGACTTGCAGTGTAGTCTGACAATTGACAATAACAGGTATTGTATAGTATATAATTATTTAAAAATAATATATTATTTAATTAATTGTTTTAAATAATTTTTAGATGTATGTTATCCGGAGCAGTTTTTTATGAACATGATCATTAGATAGCGTATGATGTACGCCGTGTAAATATATGGGAAGTGCACAAAGATTTGGCAAAACAAATTTAAAGTACCCCTAGTTCAACAAAAATAAAACCACATGTAATTTTATATGTGAAAGAGTAAAAAAAAGACATGTACATTGGTACAAAAGTCAATTATAGCAATAAGAGATGTCTTTTTTTAAATCAAGCAAAAAGACAAAAAGGTCATATTTTATTATTTTTAAATTTATATTAAGCGTTTGTTACAATGTAAATAAAAGTAATAAGAATCAATAATTAATTAAATAAATTTTATTTTTTTCAATTTTCCTTTTACCAATAATTCTATTATAGTGACATGTGACTCCAGGATCCGGGACCAAAATGAGAAAAAGTCCCCAAAGGATTGAAACAGTCTGGTGACGAAAAATGTTTTTTATGTATCAACCTGACGTTTTATAATAAATAACGAGAACCATGAACCACGATTTCTAATTTTAATAATTAAAAATTAATAAAGTAAATTTAAAATGAATAAAATGTGAAGATCTGAAAAACATAATCTATTTATTAGCAAAACAGAATAAAAATTGTTATTAATTAATGTGAGCTCTTATTTGATGGCCATAAGCTTATTATATTCAATAACCCATGTTATGTTCCTATAAATATAGAGTAAAAAGAATTAATAAATAAATTTAAAAAAATGAATTATTAATTTATGTTCATTGTAATATTACCACGTATTATGAATATGAGGGTAAGAAACAAAAATTTTTAGGGTTTTAAAATTCTTTTTATGAAACTAAATAATGCGAATTATAAAGTTTAAAAATATAGTGCATTGAATATTACAGTGTTAAAATAATACAATAATCAATTAACAAATCATTAAAAAACCAAATGTATTGTTTCTTATATTAATTTAAATCGTATTGTAATAATGACGCTAATTCGTTTAAAACTATATGGATAAATAAATAATTAAAAATGTATCTAATATACCTACCTATAACTATCTTAATTAATATATTTCTATGTTCTATCATTGAATAGCCATTTCTGTTATTTTTCTGTCAATAACTCTTATTAAATATTATACATTAAATAATTATTATATAATAATTAATAACCTATGTATTATGTATATTATAATCATTTTTCTATTTTTGTGTATATAAGCCATCATAACTTAATGTAACAGTTGAGCTATCCTAGCTTTTGCTAAAAGCTAATTAAATTTTAAAAAAAAAACCATCATAAACTATATATGTTATCTTAGTTCATGTTAGATACCTTTATCAAATTTGCTTTTTGTGCTTTGGCATGGATTGTGAATATTCTGAAAAAAATGTACCCAACTGATTTTTAACTAAGTTAAGTTTCTATTGCTTTTTTTAACTTGTAATGTATTAACGTAGTAATATGTACACGTAAAATCCTCTTTACTTTTTAGTTTTTACTATTACATTACATATTATACAATCTATATTTTTAAATATCTTAGTTGTTTACTTGTTTATTGTAATATTTTATATTACATTTGCTTTGTTCAAAATATTTGGTTATTTGGAACTACCATTTTTTGATCAATGAATTCTCAAGGTGAGTGTCTAGACACCCGACGGCTCAACCCAGCCAGCCACACCCCTATAATATTGTGTGACCTGTTTTTGACGAAATTTGAATAGTGACATTAATGTACCTTTATATTAAATGTAATGATGTGCTAATGAATAGTTAAAATATATTTAGTATACTTCGATGTAGTTGTAATACACTAATACGTAGTTATTAGACTCGATTAAAAATACAACATAAAGCAAATACTGAGTATTGAACCACACTTGCAGGCGTCGCCTCACCCGCTGTACACGATCTATAACGTACCTTCGTAGTTGCAAGGAATTATTATTTTTGTATTGAAAATAATAATGAACCATATTGCAGCATTCAAAAAACGATTCAAAGTGCAGCCTAAGTAACTACTTATAAAAAACTGTTTGTATAATAAATAACACGAACTAAGAATTAAGATGTAGAGAACTGGACTCGACAAATGTGCTAGGTGTTTCCTTCTAAATATGTTACATATTTTTCAGTAGCGGAGTTACGGTCTTACGGATAGTTTTTCCACCTTTTAGCTTCACTAACGCTATCGAAACGACCAGTGGCCAATAACATACTCGTACAATTATTTTTTAATTTTCTATTGATAATATGGATCATGATAATACTATAATAATTAATATTTAATACTTAATAGAATAATAGCTTCAAAATTTCAATTCATGAACTAATATAATATATTTTGATAATATAGTTAATACTTTAATAGTATAGGAATAATATCTAAGACCGGGTTTAATACTTTATGAATTCACAATAAATAAGTTAAGAGTTACATTTTACAGGGGCATAAACACACATTTTACGAACTGATGATATAAATAATTTTCTGTGTAAAATAATTTAAAATGTTTAAATATTACAACAATAACATACTTCTTCAGTTAGGTTGACACTAATTTTGACAGCTTTTTCTTTTTAAAACTTTTTTGTTTTACTTCTTTGTTATGTACCAAAGTAAAATGTTTCAGCCCCATTTTAATGTAATAATGGAATATTGCTATCATGATTTCTGTCTTATAATATAGTTATATGTATGTTACAAGGAAATGCGAGCAATTTATAATGCTCAATAATAACATGATCGATGGTTTTGTTAAAAACTTCGGGGTCTTAAGCAAATTTTACAAATCCTTTTTCGGTCACCCGGTCACCGTGATTAGTTTGAACAAATGTTTGTTAGGATATAAAAGATAACCTTTTGATTTTAAATTGGTAAGTGCTGCTTCGGGTAGTTGAGGTTGAGCATCCCAATCTGTACCCGTATAATAGTTGTTGACAAGTTGTAAATATATTAATACTTCATAATATGAATATGTATCAGTTATATTGTACAAAAATAAAATACCTTTAAAAGCAGAAGGACAAACATTACATTTTGTATGTCTTTGGATTTTTTTGCTGACGTAACCATACAATATATATAATACAAGACGCATTCTTTAGCTGCTACTGATCTTAGTTCGTAATGATGTATAGTAAGTATATAATATACCATGTTACAATATAACTTATAAATTATAAGACGTCAATGTGTCAAATTAAAATTTAACAAAAGCTTATAAAACCTGTACATTTATTTTTATTATTTTTTTTATATAAATCTTTACAGACAGACGATTTTTGATCATAGTTTGAAATTATAAATAGTTATTTATAAATAATAGTTATTCAATTAAACGTGTGTTAATTTCCAAAGATTTTGATTAAAAATTGCAAAATGAATAGGTGATTAGTGATTACCTATATAATAAAACAAAAAAATTCTCAATAACTATTTATGGCCTAAGAGGCAACAGTAATGATAAAAACTACAATACATATATTATATTATACATGGTACAAATTATAATTTAATGTCCTAATTAATCTGTGTAACCCACCAACTACATAAAATATGTATTACCATTTACCATTCTATTTTAAATAATAATTATTGACTATTGTACCTCAAAACACAATTCACAATAGGTATTTATTCAACGATATCACAGTAGGTATTCTTTTTCTCGTGTCCAGGTGAAAATTAATAATACACCATTTTAGTAAGTAAAGCCACGAGCCACGGCTATACTTACCTAGGAATAATAATCAATGCTTAATATAAATTATAAAATTGTAAAATGTATACATATTTATATATTATATATATTATATTTATTGAATCGAGTAATATTACATTCAAATATCACACAATGGCATCTATTTTTTATTCATATATTTATTACAAGTGTTTAAACACCCCGGTAATGGTATGTGTAATATTTTTTCCAATTTACTGACAATATAGTTGTCGTTTTGAATAGGTTTCAGGTCGTTTCGTACTTTTTCCAACTCTTTGAACAAACAATCGAACCGTTGGTCCTAAGTACAACGTAAAAAGTAATATAAAATGTAGTAGGTACATTAATACAAGCATATAATTTTAATACTCGGACTCGAGTCTCAATAACAATTATATATAATTTATTATAATTTATAACCAATATTTAATATCCATAAGTTTGATTAAACATTTAACATTTACCAAATCATTTTTGCCAGGAAACTCAACCTTTCCATTATTTACAGCATATGGCCACTAGATATACAAAAACAAAACATTTTATAGTTAGTTATACATTTCATGGCTGGTAAATAGGGTCTCAAATGATTTTTCTCGGTTGATTAAATCCCAGAAAAAAATGTTAGTCCATTTATCACGATTTTTAAATTAGAAGTAAAAGTTTATAATTATGGTAGGTATTTTATAAATTGTATAAATTAAAAAATTAATTTAATTTTTAGTATTAAAATTAAATAAAAATATATGTGTTTTCTAATCTTCATAAGAAATCAAATTGTATATAATAATTATGGTATAAATGCGGTGAATACGGTTAGACCCCTACTTGCTTATCAGTTATTGCCATTATCGACGACATAAGATACAAAATTATAAATCCAATGTACCTACTACCCGTCTACCCACCTATATTTTATACGACTGCATTAATGCATTTTTTATAATAACACATACAATTATGACTTGATAATATTTGTTATAATTGTATATTTTAAATGACCATTATTTTATACTAATGACACGCGACATTAAGAAATTTTAAAAGATTCTACTGATTTTAGTACATATTAAATATTTATTTATACATAATATTATGAAACTTACAGTAATATGTTGTTCCATCAATAAATTTTTTCGAATCTGTAATAGGTAATATATTTGTATAAATTCAATTGTGTGAGATGAAATATGATAAAATAGGATAAGCAATATTCGAATTTTAAGTCAAAACATACAGATTTTTGAAGTTCAAATTGCAGTTGATAATTCATTTTCAACATGCACTCTAACCGTTTTCTATAAATCTCAACTTGTTGTTTTATGTTTTCGATTTCATTTTTTTTTATTTTCTCTGAGACAGATTCTCTAGATAGATTGTTGGATCTAAAAATGAAAGTTCATGTAATGATTTATTGGACTACCTAACATAAAATACCTATAATATGGATAAAAAAAAATTATGAAATTCAATTGGTTTAAAAATAATATTTTTAAATTTTAAATTGGTATATATTTTAGTCACGAATAAAAAATAGCAAAGAAAAATAATTTAAATAATTATATTCATGAATACAACTAAAATTTACTCTGAGTAGCGAGAATAAATGTGTTTTATTTAATATTGTAAACGTACAAAGAACTGAGAGAATATTGAGGTTTCGTACTGCATCTGCAACAATTGTTGTTTCCATCAAGAAATCCGTCTGTAGAGCAATCGTAGAACACCGACGTGCACGCCTAAGTACATTGAGGTATAGTATGTAGGTATATAAGTTTGAAAAATATGTTGTTAGTAAATTTATTGTTATCCACATTACAATTATAAATTATAATTATATTATGTATTGTCATGGTTTTAGCTACATATGATATGCTGGCTGCTGGCATACCGTATACGGGTATACGTAAATGTACATCTACACTAATACATTCATACATTCATCATTCATGCATTAAAATAAGATATTATATATACAAAGGTATCTAGTGATCTAGTGTCAACACTCAACAGTAGTACAGTCTCAAATTTGAGAATCCATATCAATAACCTATATTTTTAAATTAATATTTTTGAATTATGATTTTGAGCAATAATGTGGGTTATAGGCATATAGCAATAATAATATACTGTATTACCTATTTAATATTATGGAACCACAATAAAATTATTATGATTTACAGTATTCATTCTAGTTTAACTTAAAACTCAAAATAATAACATAAACATTTTCCTTTTAAAAATGTAAAGTGACCAAATAATTTGCAATATGTTTTATTTGTTAATTAATTATTACATACAATTGGTTATTGGTAAAGGCTGTCAGACGTATAAAGGATTATTTATTCTGTAGCAGCTACTATGACGAAGATTAATCATTTTTCAACGTACCTACCTACATATTTTATAAAAAATCGTTATGGAACACACTACATATCATACATAATATAATATGTATAAGACACCATAAGTGTAACGTATAACAGCTGCGCATTGCGGAAAAAAACAATTTCTGTCGTGCTGTTTCTCGAGGCCAAATCGTTGATTCTCAAATTCTTACTTATATATAATATATACTTACATGCAAGGTGATTTTAATACTTATAAAAGTAATATACTTTCAAACACTTTGATTTTTTATCTGATATAATTAGTCTTGTGGAAATTCCAACTATTTTTTTTGAACAAAATAATTTTTTAGCAAATTGTTTTTTGAAAACGTTAATGACATCCATTATGCATTAAAACCAACATTTGGACGAACAATTTTTGGGTTTTTAACTTTATGACACGTATTATAGCAAGGATAATAGCCCCCGCTACTTATGTTTGGATGTTTAGATTTAGAAGATATTATTATGATGGGGGTCATGATTATTTAAACATTTTGAACATTATATTAGTTAATATTAACCAATATTAATCTAAAATGTTATAATTTGTAAGAATTGTCTGAGTATAATTAGTACTATAGAGTATAGACTTAAATATAAATTATAATATTACCTAGGGAATTACATCTATTTCATTGTATTTTATATTTGATTAATCCAAGGAATATTATCCTGAGTAGATAATATATAAAGTTTAATAACTCAGAAATTACTCGTTCGAATTTAGATGCATAAACATTTTTAAAAAAATCCTTTACCTAACAATTCTCATTAAAAAGTGAAATTATATTTTATTATTACCTTATAAATCTTAGTATTTATTAGAACCTGTGGTAAAAAAAAAAATAATTTTATCAGAATGTGAATATTTGTTGCATTATTGAATAATAAAATGGGGGTGAGCAATGAATATGCTCGGTGAATCATCACTCGCTATTCACTGTACAAGGGTGCGAACGAGGGCGTTTTATACCACGCCGTTCTACATCGTATATTATATGCTAAATCATATGGTTTTTTGTAGGGAAAAAATGATTTACACAACCATTCATCTTAATATTTAGATATAAATATAAATATCTTATACGATTGAGTCACGGTCGGTATTCGTGTGCAGGTGACCGAGATTGTCATCACAGCTCGCTGAATCAAAATATTCCATCCTAGACGATTCTCCTCCGACAGTGGTGCACTGCGGACGTATATCACAATCGGTTTTTGTATTTTGTGTCATTTGGGCCGGCTTTTGTGGCAATTCATCGTCCCAATTGTCGAACGACGCTTCTAATCGATCCAGTATGAGCGTGGACATTAAATCCTTCCATTTCACAGTGTCTGGAGCGCTGTTCGACCACATGCCTTCGTCCCGATTTGGCTGAGTAAAAGTAAAAACCAAAAAACTTAATTATATACGCATATACAGGTTTTCTACTTGTACATCGAGAATATCTGACAACTTAACATATTATTTTTAAAAAAACATTTCAATACGTCAGAGGTTAGTGTTGAACACTGACACTGTACCTATATATATTAATGTATATATGTGTCTTAAAATGATATATAGAATATGGCACTACTAAAATAGGAATATTGTACATGTATAATATTATAAACTGTTGGCTACACAATAATAATGAATTTGATGATTAATATTAATTTAGTTGCAAGCAGAGATGGACAATGAGAATAAACCCAATTAAATAATTAACCCCGATCAAACGAATAATTTTAAACCAAACGCCCCCCCCTCCTCCCCTGGTTACAATAGTACTAATTTCAAAAGAATCTTACCGGATTTTCATTGGCCATAATATTAATAATATTGTATGCGTTGTTCTGTCGTAGAGTTATATGTTATATACTATAATTTAGATATTTAGTTCGTCGAGTATAGCTATTATTAATGTTGGTGTATGTATATGATTGTATTAAAAGGTTCAAATAAAAGAAAAATTCAAAAATATTGTTTATTAGTCGTGGTGCAACATAATAGTTGTTATGTTTATGTTATAAAAAATAAAATACGTGATTTCGTTGTCACAATAAGAATAATATTATTCGTATAATAATCTCGTTCGAATAACCCGCCATCAAAGGTTGGTCACACTGCATGGCGATGTATTCCATAGCGTCCGCCACGGGCGGCTCACTGTGTTTACATTCGATTTTTTTTTTACATCTAATATTTTAATCTGCATTCTGCACTTCTGCAGCAGCCGCCAGCAAGCGGATTGCGAGACGCGAAGCTCTGCCCTTTGCTTTTCTGTCACTTACGTGTTAATATTAAATCCCGGTCGTCGACTCGTAGACCGTAGTCGTAGTCTGCCGCCGAACGACAAAACTGTGTCATTTCGTTATTCATATCGATTATTAAATACAATTATCCCGAGTCGTTGAACACTTACCGGAATTAAAAATCATATAGTTTGCTCGCCGAACCGTTCACCAGCCATTGGGATTGATGTCTCGTTCGTTCTACGTATCTTTATAAATGTAAGTAATAAAATTCAAAAATAACAAAAATATAATATTATAGTGTACCAAACGTGTAGCTTGTAGGTAGTATTCCTATTTTTTTTTTTTTTATAGTTAGCAATAATTTATTTTTGTTTTGATTTTTCCACCGACTAAGATTTATATATCTTGGTCCATGGTTTATTTCTATGTTAGCTAGCTTGATTTTCTTTTGTAGTAGTATTGTGTTGGAGTTTAAATTTTGGGGCATTCAATGACTAATGGTGGGTTGACTGTGTTGTCTACTATGATAAGGGTCCTCTTTACAGTTAGGGTCGCTCATATCCATTTTTAATTAGGAATAGGGTTTTTGTAAGTTACAAAAAGAAACCAGTTATGTTTTTGTTTTTGTGCTAGCTTGTTGTGTAGAAAACATGCAGAACCAAGAGCATTTGCTACAAGAGATTGAGGGCATCGATGATTACTGGGGCCCAACTTTCCGAGCCATATACGACCAAGATGATGACAGCCGCAAATTCATTGACACTTTGGACAACCGCATCAAACAATACGACAAAGAAATCGAACGTATGTGCAATTTCTATTATCAAGGTTTCATAGATTCCATCAGAGAATTGCAGCAAGTAGAAAACCAAGCATCTAAATTAAAAAAACAAGTTGTTCAACTTAATTCAAATGTTCAAACCATTGTTGCTGAGGTCACCGGTGCTGGCGAAGAGTTGGTTCAAGCCAGACAGGTGGAGAATAATATTCAAATGGCTATTAATAGTTTATCTTTATGTTTGCCTGCACTCTCTTCATACAGTAAATTACAAAAGCAAATGGCTGACAAACGCTATTATCCTGCACTGAAAACATTAGAACAACTTGAACAATTATATTTACCTCAAGTATCTCATTATAAATTTTTTAGACAAATGATAGACAAAATCCCTAAACTTAGAGAAAATATCAAAGAATCATCTATGTCAGATTTAAATTGTTTTTTAGAAACCATAAGAAAATTTTCTTCAAAAGTTGGTGAAGCTGCAATGAAACATAGTGTTGAACAACAAAACTTTGATTTTGGCTTAACTAAATTAAAGAAAAAAAAAGATTCACCAGAAGATAACTCTGACGATGAAGATTCATTGAGTGCACAAGATCTTATTGATTTTTCGCCTGTATACCGTTGTCTTCATATTTGTACTGTATTGTCTTCACGTGATACCTTTGACGCTTATTATAGGCAACAAAGAAGAGAACAAGCACTTTTAACTCTACATCCTCCTAACAACATGCACGAATCTATTGCAAGCTATTGTTATTATTTACAATGCATTGTAGGATTCTTCGTTGTTGAAGATCATGTATTAAACACTGGAAATGGATTGTTAACAAGACCTTATTTGGAAGACTTATGGAAAATGGCTTCTGATAAGGTAGTAAGCATAATGAGAACAAATACCGCCTACTGTACGGATGCAAATTTACTCTTAAGAATTAAAGATTTAATTATGGTATTTTGCATTACACTTAGAAGTTATGGATATCCTGTTAAAAACTACATGGAGTTATTACATGAAATTCAAGAACATTACAATGAAATACTTATGCAAAAATGGGTTCAAGTGTTTAGGGATATTCTATATAGAGAAACTTTTTGTCATCTCCAGGTTGACAATCAGGATCAATATGATAATGTAGTCCGAACTTTTCCATATCAAGATGATCAATTAGAATCTTCAACATTTCCTAGGAAATTTCCATTTTCTTCAATGGTGCCTAGTGTTTATGACCAAGTAAAACAGTTTATATTTGCTTGTCTAAAGTTTTCCAATGACCTAAATTTTAGTGAAGGTGAAGTAGATGAAATGGTTCAAAAATCTACCAAATTGTTACTATCTCGGACATTTAGTGGATGCTTATCATCTGCATTTCATCAACCACGACTTGGTCTTTTACAAGTAATACAGATTATTGTTGATACTGGATATTTGGAAAAATCATCAAAATCAATTCAACAATTTGTATCTGAAGCTACTGGATCTACTGGTGGCACTGTTGGTGACGATGCAGGAATAACATTGGGTGTGGCCAGAAATGATGCTGAACACCACATGTATGATAAGATGAAATTAAAATTGAATGAATTTTTAGATTTAGAAGACTATGATTGGATGTTAGTCGAACCAACTGGTCAAGCTTCCTCATTTGTGACTGATTTAATAAACTTCCTACGAGTTGTTTTTAATGCATTAAGAAATCTTACTGAAGAAGTTTCTGTTCATGTGTGTCAAGTAGCATTTGAACACATATCAAAATCTATATTAAATTTATTACTCAGTGATGATATTAAACAATTATCTATGGGTGCCTTAAATCAACTAAATCTGGATGTTATACAATGCGAAATATTTGCTGCATCAGAGCCTGTTGGGAAGACAGATGAACCAGATTTCTCTCAGCATTTTGCACCATTAAGACAACTTTTAGACTTACTCCTGAGCTGGGATTGGTCGACCTACTTTCATGATTATGGTCAAGAAACGTCAAAATATTCTCATGTTAAACCTACTACAGCCATTATTGTTTTAGAAAAATTAAAAGAAGCTGATAAAAAAAGTGTATTTTCAGTATTAAAGAAAAGTGAAAGAGATAAAAAAAAATTATTAGAAACTGTTTTAAAACAGTTAAAGCAATTAGCAATAACTGTTCAACAATAATTATTTGAATACATTTTTTTATAAATTATAGCTATTTAACCAAATACTTATTGAACCCACTACCTAACAAGGGTTTATATATTATAATATCTTAATGTACTAAATTATAAAATAAATGTATAATGTAAACCTACTTAGTTGATATTACCTAATTATTATTATTATTATCGTATGGTGTATTACCTAATAATTAATATGCCAATAAACATCTGAATATACATGTTATCATATTTTATATTTACGCTCCCCGCATTCATTTATTTGTTTATGTTTATATTTATTTAATAAGTAAGTAGTTATTTTTTACATTGTTAACCAACATTTAGAAAGTTTGTTTTTATTTTATTTATGAAAATCTAAAGCCAGTTAGTTGTTAATCAAATATTACAATGTAATTTTTTGAAGTATGTAATCACTTTGAACTGAAATAATAGACATTTTATGTTATCATTTCTACAAAACTTGTTGAATAGGTACTTGTAATTCTTTCAAAATCGCAGTTTTTTTTTTCACCATTGTATGTTCATGAACAAAGTGACTTTTGTAAATAATAGATTTAACACAACTAATAAAAATTAATAAACCATATGTTTTATTCAATCTATATTCTAATACTCAAATAATTATAAGTAGACCTTCCTAAAGTATTATAAAATACCTAATCAAATATGTTCTACATTTTATTGTTCTCTTTATATTTGGCTATTAAGTTATTTACATATAAACTCAGAATTTAATTAGATAATAATAAAATTAGGTTTGTAGTCTTTAAAAAAAAAAATGATTAGGCAATAAAATGAAAAATATAAATGTTCACTGTTCCAATTTAAAATAGTTTAGTTTTTTCCACATTATAATTTTGTTAAAGGTTATGATGTCAAGTAACGAAGACTATATTACACTGGATGAAATAAACAATGCATTGGAGTTGCTGGACAGAGATGAAATTGCTTCAAGGAAACGTCTGGCAACGTTTACCAATCAATGGCCTACTGTTATTAAGGAGGTTGACTCTGTTACTAAAAAATTTAGTGCTTTAACGTCATTCAAAGAAAACTTATCTCAAATTCAAACTAGAATTCACGATTCGTCTAAACTCGCCGAGGACATATCTTCTAAAGTTCGACAATTGGACAAAATACGCGGACGTGTATCAGAATGCCAAAAACGAGTTCAAGACTTATTAGACCTACAGCTGTGTAGCGAAGGTGTTCAGATTGCAATGAAAAACGACGAATTAGAACAAGCCGCTGGACATATACATCGCTACCTATCAATCGACCAAACAAAATTGCAACGTACAGCAGACGATATGGCCCAAGATTGTTCAATGATTACAAGTGCTCTTAAACACTTGCAGGAAGCTTCAGAGCTTCTTCAGGACACAGTGTCTAAAAGGTTCGAACACGCGTCTTTGGTCCAAGACTCGAACTCTATAGAAAGGTATTTTAAAATATTCCCACTACTCGGAATGCATGATGTGGGTTTGGAAAAATTTGTTGATTACTTGGGGCGCTTATTAAAAGTGTCGGCGGACAAAAATTTAAAAAATGTCATGGAAACACCACTGTCAAGCAACCGTGCCAGTGTAATTTTCGCCGACGGATTGACGTTTATTTTCGAAGAAGTGGCCAAGACGATCGAGGTTCAGCAGCCGTTGATCGAGACCCATTACGGTCCCGAATATGTGTTGAAGTTCCTATCCCATTTGCAAATCCACTGCGACACGTTCGGTGACATCCTGCTGCGGACTTTTCTCAAGACGCGCAAGATCAAAGAACTCCTGAAGACCGTCTGGGAAGAACCGGATGAGAACACCGCTGTGAGACCCGACTCCAAGGACATTGATCTACTGGTGGAAGAGATCGTGATGATCCTGGCGCGGTACGACCTATATGCACAGTTCGTGTGCAAGCGAACGGTGAACGCGGATGGAGTGGAACCGAAAACACGGACAGCCAAAACGGTGCTGGACAACAGCCGGTTGTGCTGTTGCATACAGGAAATGATGGGAAAGTACCTGGAGTTGGAGAGGTATTACATGGAGGAAAGCATCAGGAAGGCGGTGTTGATGGATACGATCGAGGGGGACGGTGGAGACGCCGCGCTCACGTCGAGCATGGTGGACGACGTGTTCTTCATCGTGCGCAAATGCGTGATGCGCTCGCTGCGGTCCGGCAGCCTGGATGTGCTGTGCGCGGTCATCAACAATGCAGTCAACGCTCTGGAAGCGGACATGTGTGCCGTATTTACGCAGGTGTTGGCCGCCGGTTATCCGGGGTCCGGGTACTTCAACCGGTTCACTCCGGACCTGGACAAGGTGCGGCGGACGTTCCTAGCGGCACTGAATAACACCGAGGTGGCGGTCGAGTATTCCAAGTCGCTGTCGCAAGCGTTCCGGGACGAGGTGCCGGCCAGGCTGCGTGGCTGTCACGCGGAGAAGCTTGACAGCTGTTTGCACGACTTCAGCCGAGTGAACGCGTCGCTAGTAGCCGCCAACCGGTCCGGGTTTAGGCAGCTGCAGAGTTCGCTAGTCGAGCCCAAGGCTCTGGCGTGGATGGAATCGTTTTACGAGCAGCATTTCACCCTCGACGAACCGGAATTCGCGCAGACGGTGGCCGACAACCCGTTCGTGGTGGCACTGGTACGGAACATCGACGCCACGCTGGCCGAGTTCCGCGCCCGGCTCACGCCCAACAACTACGACATGTTGGTGGTGGCCGTTGCCGCAGAGACGGCCGCGCAACTGGAACGAGCGGTTATGAAGACTGAATTCAACCGCCTGGGCGGCATGGCTCTGGACAAGGTGGTCCGGACGCTCATCAACTACTTCGGCGGGGCCAGCGCGTGGCCGGTCCGCGAGAAGTTCGCGCGGCTGGTGCAGGTCACCACCGTGCTCAACCTGGAACGGGCGTCCGACCTCAACGAGTTCTCCAACCCAGACAGCGGGATGCGGTTCTCGTGGAAACTGACGCCAGACTGCATACGGCAGATACTCAGGCTCCGGGTCGACTTCCGGGAAGATGACATACGCAAAGTCCAGCTGTAAGACCGATGTGACTCACGAGCGAACCAACACTGCTGTACGATTTCCGATGTGATTTCATAATATCGTCGTTTTGGCCTTTTTTTAGACCAATGAGTAACTAAAATAAAAAAACTATACTTACCTACGTTATATTATTATCTGACCACCGAAATATTGTATTCTGCAGTTATGTTTGTATTGGTTAGGTATAATTTATTATTATTAAATTTTCTGTCGGCCCTGTAACGCCGATTAGGATTTTTCTTTCTCTAATTTGTATAGTTGGTTGGTACCTAGGTAGGTAGGTACGTATATAAAAATGCAGTATCGTATTATTATTGTATACAATTGTAACACGAATACCCATGTTTTAATGCATGCGTCTTTATAACATTGTTATTGGACTTAATAAGCACTATTTATACCTACTTATTTTATGTTGCGTGTATTTAAAATTTACATTTTACCTATTACCTATATATTATATTATCAGTTAGGATTTTATTTTATTTTATTTTTTTGTTATCATATACTGTGTTATGTTTTAATATTTATTATGTGATTTATTTTTATTGATTTAAAAATAAATAGTGAATACTTGTAATATTATACCATTGTAATTTTTTCGTCAGTACAATCAATACTCTCCATTTCTTATTTCTTTAAATAAATAATAAATATACGTAATAAACTCAATTAATAACTTAGGTAGGTAGAAAAAATAAAAAGGTTTCTCAAAAGAAATTATTAACTCCGTCTTATTATTGGTTAAAAATAAAAATACTTCTAAAAAATCAATATCGTGACGATTAGTATTTTCGAGACGACAAAGACTGAATGGCTTAATAGTAAATATTGAAATATTACATTTTACACTGGCTTTATTATTATTTATTAACTTATGCTTGTTTTGAGTTAGTCAATCTAAAATGCGATCATGAATTTACAAGTATATAGGTAGGTACGCGAGATAAAACGTTCTTAAGCAATTTAAATAAAATCTGTAATAAAATAATTGAAAGTAGTATTTAAATTTTTTTTAAATATTTATTATTTTTTAATTAAAAATGTTTAACTTTAGATTTTGATCAACATACCTACTGATTGAAAAAAATATTGAGTGCTGTGTTGTAGATTGAATAACTTTAATGTATTTATAGAATTAATTCGATCTAACTAATCGATTGAAAAAACTCGACAGCACAAATAAAAATAAAAAAATACTTTTGTTGTCGTGGTTGTGTTTTTTTATATAGGCGACATCTCTCTTTGTCAGTTGCGTGGGTTTTATCTATTCGCATTCTCCCCAGAGAAATTTATAATTCAAAAGGTTCGGTCGTTGAACTAACAACCCCTTTCGTTATTACTTTATACGAAATGCTTTTGAGTGATGTACAGTTTTCCATTAGTCAGTTTATGCGTGCATCGTCATGTGCAACCCTTTCTGCGTAAATGACACTGTCGCCGTGCTCTCGTGTTCAGTCCATTTGACCGACAGCGGCAAAAGGCTGCAACCGCCGTGTGTACTTACCTATTAACCTACCCATAAAATGTGTTATATGTATTACACCGAACGCTTGGTCGTCTCTAGGGACAATGTATAAATATATTATACTGTCTCTACCACCGAACAGATCGTAGCAGTAAGACACAATATTATACGTCTTTGGACGTTCTCCTTTTCACTGTAAGCATCATACCTACTATTTTTTTTTAAATAATATTATATTTATATGTTGTGTGCATGGTACGCATAACGATCAACAGGACAACGATTCGCACATCCGTCTCACTATTATATATTTACCTACCTAGCTGTTTATCATAAATGTATTTGAGATTATTTATTTTTATTATCACCTATTGTTTTTGTTTTCGATTTTTTATTTAGCTTTTTTTTCTCGCATGACCCGCGTTTTTATGTTGGAAGAATGTTTCATTTTGATTTGTATCGTCTTGCCGAGACTTTGAAACACGAGTGTAATATTATGATACATTGTAATAATATAATACATAATATTATGATGACGAGACTATTATACTGGACGATGGACGGTGTGATGTATGACAGGTGGTATACCAGGTGTCTGCAGAACAGTGATGCAGCGGGGCCCAGCCCAATTGAGTTCCGTGTCAGACCTGTACGTTAGCGACGAAATATCGGTTCTGCTCGAAGAGATCCACGACTTGGAACCGAAGGGTAATATCGCTCCCATCGACGACGAACAAGAGTTCGAGATCAACGGCAGCCAGACGGGAGGCTCGTGGCTGGAAGTGACCAACAGCATGGCGGGTACTCCGGGATCATGGGATTCGCACGCCAACTACAAACATCAGGAGGCGTCTAGGGCCAGGTACAACGGGGTGGTGTTGCACTACGACAAAAGGCCAATGAAGACACCGTCAGGCGTCATCCGAGTTCTACTTTTGGTGAGTTTTGCCTCGTGCTGCCTCATACTAACTAGCACATGGACATTAGTAATCGGTCAAAAAGTCCAGCCTCGTTTTTTTACTGTCGCCCAAAATGACCGAGCACATTTTTCCGAGTCAGATGAAAATTCCGAAAATACAAATTTAAAAATTTAAATGTATAATTAATTTTCTTATATTCGTTATTGCTTGTTATATCTGACAATTATTCTTTTCCTTCAATTTACAAATATTGTTCACATACCGACTTATCTAATTGTAACGTGTCTTTTTCCAGGTCACCTGTGTCTTGTGCCTGTTATGCCTGTGCTTTGCCGGCACTTCCAGGTTGGCTTTGTTCATGTTACCAATGCTTAATCGGATACGGTTCATACTGTTTGTCACATTGTTCAATTTTCTAGTGACTGGAGCTATTCTTTTTTTGGACGTCACGCACACCGTATACCTATTCCCGTTCAACTGGGGAAAATTGGTAAGCATGTTAGCTTAGTGCGTGGAGCATATCCAGCAATTACAATTTACGATGTTGTGTTTATGACTTGATCTGTACGTTTGTTTAAATTATTCCATTAGAATGTACTGTTCTACGTCATGATGACTATATTGTGTCTCACGAGCTCCTCGCTAGTCCTTCATCAAGTATATTCATTCCATGAATTTTATACGTGGGTACCACGTGCTACGCGCCATCAATTGCTTGTTGCTGCAGTAAGTATTTACAATCAGACTGTTGAAATCTTGTACTTCATTTTATCTATTTTTGCATCTTTAACCAGGCTTTAGGTTATTTGTGTGCTCTGGAAACATTGTTGCTGGCCTTGCTGAGTCGCTGTGATGGTTTAGGCGGCCTACATTACCGCCAAGTTAAAGATGATATGACTAGTCCCCCAAATACATTGGCTCTGCGTCAAAGAATTCCACCACCGCCCACTGTAGTATATTCACCATCACCGTCTCCTTCATTTTGCTTGCGATCCATCAACCCCAAATCATAATCATTAAATATGTACCTATGAAACAAATATTTCACCCAGAAACTTACAAAAGTTTCAACTATAAACTACTTTCCATAAGTCTTAGTGTATAATTTACACAATATGTTTTGTGGTTTTGTGTGTGGGATAAATTACGACCAATTTAAAAAGTATTATTAAATTATAAGAAACTCCCCAAAAAATACTTTATATATTTTTGTATTGATAAAATGTCTTCTACTAGGTTTTTTTTTAAACATTGATGTATTTTCAGATTATCATTCAGTTTATTCTATTTGACCAAATCAATGATTTTTAGAGATTTGATTTTCATTAAACGCGTGTATTTTTACTTTCTATTTACTTTCCATATATTTTCATCTCAAAATATATTTAATTATATTGTTAAAGTATGAGTTTTTTTTACTATTGGCCGTCCACTTAAAATAGATAATTGTGCGCTTTACACGGCTATTAAATAAAAAGCTGTGGTGCTTTTCAAAATTTAGGTTATTTCTATGTCTAAATCATTAAAACTTAAAAGTTTTAAATGTTATTATTTATAATATATTTTCTAATATAACTCTGTATAGAATATAGATGCTAGTTATGAATTCAATCAATTAAATATCTTAACTAAAAAGTATAAACAATCTAATTCCTTCTTTATTTCTTAATTTAAAAAGGGCTTAAGTATGCCAGTTTAAGCTTACTGACAAGCTTGTTTATGAATACTCATCATCCATTTAATCAAATATTTTAATTGAACCATAATGATCAAACTACCAATTTAAATTAAGGTCATCTAATAACTATGAGAAAATTAATGTAATCAAACAAAATTCAATGTACTGTTGTTACTTATTAGAAACCAAAGTTCCCGAAATTTTGTCATATCATTGTATAGCTAAAATATTATGTGGTCTGAAATATACAAGTCAAAACAAATATAGGTTTACTGTTCATACTTTAAGTTAAATTACACATTTTTATTTTTTTTATCTCTTAATTATATGACTATTGACATAGCGATACTTCATTGTTTTTTAAATGTTTAACTAAATACTAATAGTATATACTATTGACGTATAGGGACACATTTTAGTTGGTGCTTACAATCTTGTTTTATCAGTTCACTATTGTCACTTTACACTTTTGCTCAACAATTTGTGGCAAGAGCATAGTATGTTTACTACAAGTATATCTCTATATTACCATAACCAATAATCTACAGTATAGGTTGTAAAGTACAAAATTATATTAACACATTAGTTTAATCACTAATATAATAGCCTTGTTTACAATGTATGTGACTTAATTTAAAAAAAAACAAAATGTAATTTTATTATAATAATAATTATTATTATTATTAGAAACTATTATATTTAACACAACATTTTTAATTAAAATGTATTTAACTGGTGTGAAGTTTGTTGTATACAAATGTATTGTGAGCGATGCCCTTGTTACATATATACTTATATATGGGATATCAAAATTCAAAAAAATCTGTTTATTATTTTTTGTCAAAATGTTTTGTATAATAGTATTTAAAAGTTACTCATCTTTATTTTTTTCCGCAACAAATAATACTTAAAAATGTATAATTAATATAATTTCAATAACTGAATGTGATTGATTTAAATGAAAAATTAATTTTTTTTAGGTATACACTAGTGTTACCGTCCTTAATATTAATTGTGTAATAATTAAAATATATTTATCAAAGTATTTTTATATGATGGTTACTATAATATATTATTGAAGGTACAATATAATATTTGTCATACATATAAGTGATGGTTGGTTGTGAAGGAAACTGTATGTTGAATGGGTATTAATAATAATTAATTGAATAATGCAGTTAAAAATATAACTTTCATTTGAATTTAAACTATATTTAAGTTAAATAGTTACATTGTTGACTTAAGACAAGTCATTTTTCATAATATTACACTTAATTATATAATAGTACTCTTGATGTTGAAACTGCGATTAGTTTTAAGTTAAGTTTTACTATGTTTACCAATCCTTTTCATACCTTGTTAATGTTGCACATTATTTTATTTTCACATAACTAAGCATAATTACTTATATACAGTGGAAAATATTTTTCTTGGACCGATAAAATTCTTGCTATGCATTACACATATATATATATATATTTATTATACAATCAACACTAAATATTTGAATAAGAACTGAAAATGATAAATATGTATGAATTATTCATAAATTTAAAAAAGAACGTCACAGATTTAAATGATAACTATTTATTATACAAAATTGGTTTTTTTATTAATTTGAACTTTTCTAATAATATAATTTAAATATTTATTATTTATATACAAATATATTATGATGTATACAATAGCTTTATTAGCTGCTTAAATTAACCAAATAAAAAAATAATATCTATGTATATATATACATCTGCTGTTAAATGTTATTGTTCCTACTTATTTCGATTGGATTTGAACCTACTAATGGGTCTTGTAATTTCTTCTTTATCATCAGTTTCATTTTGCAGATGTGTTTCAGATACTCTTTCCACAATGTCATCAATTTCAGTGACAAGTATCTAAAATGTACAAAATACATTAATGTTACAAATTCATCAAGTAGTTTGGTTTCGAGTTTCATAGGTGCAATTTTATATGTACACAGGAGATGCTGGAGTAGCAACTTGCAAAGCTGAACAAATGAAAATCACAATAAAATTATCAAGAATATATTACACTTACATTGTCTAAGTCTATATGCAGACAACATACTAAAGATCTATTCAGTTGAAACCATTTGTGTCTAATTTAAACAGAGGGTGAATTGACCAATGTACAATTTAAAGATAAGATCTTGGGCATCACCTAAAACACCACTAGTAGTCCAAAATCGTTTTTTCTGTGCACCCCCATGCGACCCCCTGTCATAAGGGAACCAGTTTTGATAGCAGAATCGACGCATTATCTTGCTGAACAGAGTATAATAAGTAGGTTCTTACTCTAGCTGGTATTTAAATTTCAAAGCGAGTTAAAGTTCCTTTTAAAATTGTAATCTTACATGGGTAAACATTTTTAAAAAACTGACTTATATAAATATCAATAACAAATGACCAAGCTATAACATTCTTACCTTTAAATTAGATGATACATTAATATATTATAATATACAAACTAACTACACAATGCAGAACTATTGCAGAACTATTAGGTGGGATCCTTTTGAATGTTTTAATATTTAAAATATTGTTTAAAATAACTAAAAATAACATTATACTCACTTCAGGTCTTATAGATTCTGTTACTGTTTCTTCTCTTCGACGAATGAAATGTTCTCCCGGCCTTGGTACAAATTCTTTTATTTGAACATCATTATTAAATGATACTTGCTTTTTATTCTTTTTTTTTACGGATCCAGTGGTTTCTGGTATATCATTGGTGAAAACAATTTCTATTTTACTATCTTCGTCATCATCGTCATCTTCTTCTTCTTCTTCTTCTTCTTCATCATCATCATCATCATCATCATCATCCTCCTCCTCATCATAATCGTCGTCATCATCATCATCGTCATCGTCGTCCACATCAATAAAATTTTCATGTGAAAGATTGCCATCATTGTCTTCCCTATAACAAGTATTAATTAAATGTTCAAAAATATAAAAATGAGTTAACACAAACCCATTCATAATTGTATAGTGTACGGTAGATGCTGTAAACAGTGTTGGTCTATTCAATCCGCTAAGTTTATCATCAAACCCTACCGATTTAAATTCGTTTAATATTTTTTGACGTTGCTCTAGTTCTTGTTTCTGTTTTTCGTCGGCCAAACGTTTCTTATATTCTTTTACCTTCTGCCTATGTATCTCTGGTGTATAAATAAATATATATTTAGTTAATGCCATTAAGTAACAATTTCATTTTTATCAAACAATACTTTACCATTCCAAGCTGCCTCTTCTACTTCATCATATGGTTCATTTATTTCTACTAATTTTTCTGAAACATTGACAACATCCTGTCTAGCACGAATATTATCCGCAAAAAGGTTTCTTTCTTTTCTCAAATCCTCAATCATATTATCACACCCTAATAACATTATCAACTTGTATAAAAATGTTTTGATTTTAGAAACAATACATACTTTTAATTTGTCTTTCGCAAGCAGCTTTAGCTTCATAAGCACTCTGTTTAGTGAAAACATCATTGTATCTAATGAATACTTCATTGGTATTATATAATTGTGCACGTACAAACACTTTTGGTCCTAGTGGCATCAATATTGGAACAGATAGTTGCTTCGGAAATTCTTCTAAGCATGTAGATAACTCTTCATATTCTTTTTTGAAATTTGTCCACTTTAGCTCTAATGAAGTATTACATTCTAATGCCTAAACAAATAATTAATAAGTGCAGTGGTATGATTTTTTTTCTAAAATGTTTCATTTATCATTTTTAACATTAAAATACTATTATACCTATATAGGTAGGTAGATATATAAATATTTATGCCAATTAATATTATTTATTAATATAAATAGAATTAGGTACTAATATTATTTATTTATTGAACTTTGTTTATAAGATATAAAAAAGATAATTACTACTTAAAATGAACCTTTGTAAACAAGTTCATATTCCCAATGATTTTTAATGTGAGATGGCTACATAACAATGTTAATATTTAAAGTGGAATGGTCCAAAGAATCTATTTAGAATACAAAAGTATTTATGCAGCTAGATAACATTAATTTAAATGAAGTATTATAGACATATTATTATAGAATAATATTAAGATATCAATAATTACATTATATTTATATTATTATTGCAAGTATCAATTTGTATATTAGTATTATATAATTAAAAATAATTATTAAGAAGTGGTTAGTTATTATTAATTGGTTCAATTATCAGAAATGTAATGTAGTGTTCATAATTTTATGAAGAAAATCTATCTCACAAAATCAATTAAAATGCTTCGCTAAAAATGTAAGATTAAGTAAATTAATAATTATTTTTAAAAATATGTATTGTTTCTGAGAACGAAAAACTTAATTTACATTTATTTTGGCTAATATGCACTTTACTAGCCCCTCACAATTTTTAATTTTTGTTTTTTAAGCAACTTATTTTTTATGCTTAAAATGAGAGTATAAAATTTATCTTACTGAAACTCTAATGCACCCCTTCCCCATCCCAGCTACAAAACTTTAAGCATATTGCAAATTGTCATACCATCTTCCAGTTATTAAAAATAGAGCTCATTTGGAGATAGATATGTATATATATATCACAATTCTCCAATACGAGTAGGTGTCCTAAATTACCAATAAAATTGTACCTATACAATAAGAATGACTACAGTAAAAATACATCAACGGTACTTTCCTGTTATACGAGACTACCTTGTTTTCTGAAATATCACAATCCTATTATTTAAGACAATCAAAATTGCCCAATTTCATAATATCAGGTTACCTCATTTTTATTTTTATTAACAAATCATATTTAATTATTTATGAATTTTTTAAATATGTTTTGTTAGTTAGAAGCTCTAAAGGTTTATAAAAATAATGGAGTTTTTCTTGTTTAGACTTCATCCTTTTCTAATGGTGTAATATTTGAATACAAGTTCTCAAAATTCAGATTTAGAAACAGCAATTTGTAAGTTCCTTAATCTATCTTCATAGTTCTTAACTTTTAGGTAGATCATTATTTACTATGTTGGATAGGCTACTTTCTTTTGCAACAAAGAAATATGATAAACAATTTTAAAATGCAGAAAGAGGGAATAAAGATAAAAATTTTGGTAAAATTATGTGTATTGTACTATTGAGTAGGAATTATGGGAAATTGGAAATGTGTAAAAATGGGTATCAGGGATAATTTTTAAGGTTTTAGCTCCAGTTATCGTTAAGATATTGTGATAGTCGCGATAATAAAGGTAGTCTCGGGTGGTAGCATGGGCAAATAATAAATATATTATAACCATGGGTGGTAGTCGCGATAATAACCGTAGTCTTATATAACAGGAAAGTACTGTGGCATTGCCAGGATGGCTTGTGGGGAGCCTTATAATTTATTATATAGGGGAGACGCTTAAAAAATAATATGTCAGACATGAATTTTGTTGCAACCTTCTTACAAATTATAATATTGATAAGTACAATGTTACATGTACACAAAACACCTAAATCATTTTCTAATTTTCCTGAAATTTTGTGGAGTACTCCAGCTAAGCCACTGAATTATTTATAATAATAGGCACGTACTCGACGACCCGCGTCCGGTAACAGGTTGTCGGACCACTACTCACCTGCGCGTTAAATTTCTGAACCAGTGGGACGCCATGCATCTCTTGTTCGAACGACGACGTCATGGCGCACGAATATTGGTGTGGACGGTTTAATTATAAACAAAAATTGAACCGTGCCCGTGATAAGTCAGGCGATGACTACCCTACTATAGTTGGCGTGCACAACTGCAGTTGTACAGTGAATAGTTGCAGCTGCAGCTGCAGCACTGAAGCCAGAACCAAACGGTGTGCAGCTGCTCGGGCCTCGAGAGTGTCGAGACGAGACACGGCACACACGTGAGTAAGTAACCGATAAGGCATGGACACTGATATTATTTGATAAGTGATAAATGATAATGGAAAACGGCTGTGCGCCATGCGCGGCGGCGCCGAACGCGTCTGCCCGTGCTTGGGCGGTCGGAGGGAAACGTATGTTTGCATATCGTATTTCCGATTTCGCAGTACGTCCGCCACCGTCGAACTCTCAGCTTTACCATTTCGTCTCGCCGACCGGCCGAGTTCTGTCTGCCAAGTGCCAACTGCATAGGTAACGTCATCATTAATTTGTTATTTTTCAGTCTAATCGCGACACTTGAATGAAGAGTACTCCTCGACCAAAGTACCTAACAAACACAATAACAACGTCTATACTGCTGGCGCTGCCTACAGTGTTCACTCGTTTTCCGTTTCTACGATAGTAAAATAAATAATAAATAATAATAATATAATGTTTTGGCGGACCCCGCTCACTATTATTAGAGGTGAGGATTGCGACGGATAGACGGCGTGGGACACCCTACCTTAAGCGGTCATTGGTCAGTTGCACGGTGTGGAGGTATACCGTAAAGGTAGTAGGTACACTGAAACCCCGTGTACCTATTGGTCGGTGTACGTTGTCTACCGAGTACCGACGCCGCTCCGTGTGACGTCTTTCACTCGTTGCTCGTCCCCAAAATCCAAAGTGTGACGGCCCACTTGTAGTCTGACCTGTAGTCTTGTCCCATCAATGGACGATTAGAAACTACGGAAATTCTTCGCGTCCTCGTGTGTCTCGATCGCATCACTGCTTTCGTTTATTGTCACGAAATTCAACCGCGGTACTTACGTTGGTGGCTTGATAGTAGCGACGTTGATTTGTCGGTATTTGGTACTGCTGCAGATAGTACACGTTCGTGTGGAATGTTTTCATAATTATTACTAATTTTAAATTTCGTAGTTTCGTACAACCGCGTGGTTTTCGAGAGCTTTGTTCTCATTCCGGTATTTTTGTTTAATTTTTAATCCACTATCGTGGAGAATACCTTGTACCTACGAGTGTAAAGCATCCGATATAATATCGATTATCATTTATCAATAATAAAAATATTCCCGCGCGTTCTTACCTTATCCGACTTTTCAGAGCCTTGTTTGTGTTTGCAGAAACCGTCCCTCACAGTTTTCCTCAACCTTTTCTGTGTGATCATATTGTACTATAATAGGTGTCACGACAAAAATGGTGCGACAGAACTCGAGGCTATTGGTGGTTTGCGGCCCTTCAGGCTCGGGCAAGTCGACGTTGCTGCGCAAGCTGTTCGACGAATTTCCCGACAAGTTTGGCTTTTCGGTGTCGCACACCACCCGATCGCCGAGGCGTTTTGAAGTGGATGGCCAACACTACCACTTCACTACCAAGGACCAAATGCAAGCGGCCATCGATAGAGGAGACTTCCTCGAGCACGCCATCTTCTCTAACAACATGTATGGTACCAGGTAAGTTGGGCTTCCCTCTGGGTTTTTCAGAGCGTCGTCATTGTCAGTGTTGTATTTTATTTTGTGATTAATGATAGCCTTAAAGCGGTACAAAATGTTCAAAAGTCTGGCAAAATTTGCGTTCTGGATATTGACATGCAAGGAGTCATTCAAATCAAAAAAATGGCTTCCCTGAAGCCAGTCAGTGTGTTTGTCAAACCTCCCAGTATTGTTGAACTCGAAATACGATTACGCAGGCGGAATTCAGAGTCTGAGGATAATCTACGAGCCAGACTAAATGCCGCGCAACAAGAAATTATCTATGGTAAGTACATTTCAAAGCAAGTAACAGTACATATTTAACACAATATATTTATCATACATATTTCTAGGAGAAACGCCTGGAAACTTTGATTGTATTATAATAAACGAGTCCTTAGATAAAGCATACAATGTGTTCAAAGAATTTGTTTTAAAGTCCTTTGAAAGTGTTGAAAATTAAGTATACAGTTAAATTGTACCTAAAGTATTCAGTATTCGCAACTCAGTCAATAGGTTTTAGTTATTATATTTATAAAATATTTTTGTTTACTTTATAAAGTATTGCTAAAAAAATTCTAGAATAATGTTATATTTAGTGTTTTAATTGATATTGAGCTGTGTAAAATTATTTAATTTAGTTTAAGACTAGTGAACATGAATACAATATACATACATTCATACATAGTATATTAGTTATCAAGAAAATTTAAAACAATATTAATTAATTGGTTCCATATTTTTACTATTAATAATACTATATTTTATTTTGATAGTTTAACCAATCATGTCAATGCTGATAAGTTATAGCCTTAGTGATAAAAATAGGCTAATGCAATTTTTCGTTGCCTTTACTATTTTCTTAGAAGAAAACATCATAATACTTCTTATGTTATATATATTTTTTATTTAAAGGAAATTTGACTGATATTCAATTCTGAGGAACTTAAATTATGAGTGGAGGCCATATAAGGTCTGAAATCCATAATCATTCTTAAACAACTTAATGGTCTCAATTTTTTACAATCTATAATTATTAATTACTGTCTATAGTATCATAACCACATTTTATTTGTTCCAATATTATGTTCATTTAATTTACTAGCAAAATGAACCAGTTATTTCTTCACTTACATATCGTGATTTATACACAACACAACATACATTTTCTGGCTTAACTATCTTACGTTTATTTGTTGTGCCAAATGTAGTTTTTTTTTTTATTATTTAATTCAAAATTAAATATAATATTGTTAACTAATATTGAAAAACTATAAAAAAAAAGAACATTGTTACATTAAATATAAAATAAAACTACTTGTTCCAAATAGAAAGAATAAAAACATCTAACTTTAAACTGTGTTGATTGTATCTGATTTAAGAATGAGACTGGTATAATTTAATTATTTTTTATACAATGTGTGTTAATAATAAATATATTGATATTTTAATTGATGTGAAGGATACCTCTTTTTGAGATGCAATTTACTAATAGTAATGGCATTTATATCTATGGTTTCTTATTATGTGGTTTACCAAATCAAATACTTGTCTAAAATATATATTCTTATTATACATTGGCATCATTTTTGTGTGGTTACGTTATGAAATATAAAAGTATATATATATATGTATACATGTTACTGAATGAATTAGATATATTATGTAGTTGTTTACAACAGTTATATTAAGATTTAAGTTTATTATAAAAACTAGATGATAAATATGTTATTCAATTAAAAAATATTATATTACTTTTCTTTTAGTATACATTTGTATTTGATCAATGTGAAGTCAAAGATTAAATATTATTTTGGATACTATTTTACAGTATCAAACTAAAATGTCAATAAAATAATGTCTCTTCTAGTTCCATTTAATTGAACTATTTTAACTCTCGTCACTATATTTTAATTAAGGCATAACCTAAAGTAAATGTTACATTTAGTTTATACTTCAACAAACTTGTATACCTGTGTTTAATATTAAACATTTAGTGTTAGATAGTGTTAAAACCATGCTATTGCGTTATTTAAGTTAGACTAATATTAATTATTATTGTCAATATACCTATATTTAATTTATTTTTTTACCTCAATTATGCATAGAATATTTGTTTCTAAGTTAGTCTTAAATGTATATTTTATTGTTTATTATTATCCAAAAATACAATTTTTTTGTTGTATATTTAAGTTGTTAATAATTTATATTATATTTCCTTTATGCTTATCATATTTTGTTATTATAGATAGTATATCAATTCATAATTTTAATAAAATGAGAGTGGTATCCATTAAGCCACATTTCACCATATAATTAAACAAATTATTTTCAAGCATAAAAAGTAGGCAAGTTGCTCTGCTGTTTATTTTATTTTGAGTGTACTTCATACTGAAGTAATAGATTTGTTAAATTGGAATTAATTGATGAATCATTGCATATGATAACAATTCTGAGCAATAACAATATGTTAGCTTCTATTTCTAAAGTAAAAAATATCCTTATCTTATGTGTATCAATATTAGTTGTGGTGGATTGAACTAATTTTTATCAAAAACATGAATGCATTAACGTCTATGAATTAATGCTTGATTATTCAACACTTCTGAATGTTGAAGTGCAACTCTTGAATGATACAAAATATTCAGAATTATATGTACTGTGTGCTTATGACTATGTCCCACATACACTTAAATAGGATAAGGACTATGATGCTACAATTTCAATAGTGATATTGCTTATTTTTTCATACTCATGTGTCAAATTATAGGATATCAGCTGTGCGTTTCATTTCCTTGGCCAACGTACCATATTGCAAATTTATGTTTTGCAGAACCAGCCTTGTGCTATCTTTAGTATAAGGGTAAATTGACCTGTCATTAAAGGTTAAAGAAAACATCTCTATATGTATGTGAGAGTGTCCATTACAGGGTACGGAACAAATTTTGCGCCTCACCCGAATTTTTCAATTTTTTTTTTCAGAAACTAATGTATTTCAAAGAGTTTATAATGATGGTGCAAAAATCAATTGGCAGAAACCATTAGTCTTCAAGTTATAGCTTTACGAAATTCGGTGTTTTTTGCAAACACACAACGTTCTATTTTATAGCGCTTATAATGAATTTTTCAATTATTTTTTTGAAAACTATGTAAAACGATGGTACGAAAATAAATTATTGGAAATCAATAGTTTTTAGGAATCAGTCACAAAGTAAAAACATTTTCACTATAAGTATGTAATATAGATATATTGTAACTCCCTTCGCCTAACGGCTTCGGTCGTCAAACCTCCGGGGCTAAATAGACAACAAGGGGGAGGGGGAGCATACCTGGCTTACGAGCAGACGGATAACCTAACACGTAAACTTAACCTTGTTCATTCTAGTAAAACAAGTATAGTGGCTCAAGGGACCTTCCTTCGCCTACCAGCTTCTGTCGCCAGACTCGATGGCCAGTTATAAGGTAACGTACATATATAATATTGTAGTAAATACCTTCGCGCCATAGTACAAGATGTTTGATTATTCAAGCTGTGAAAGATACCTAATAATAAATGTGTAATCGTAACGCCGCCTTGGGTTTAATATTGGTTTCCTACATAAACTATAAATTCCCCCGTATAAAAATATGCGCAGTCTTATCGTTGAGCATACTTCTTATTCCTCATACATTGCTCTGTATAACATTAAAGTAGTGTTATTCCACGCAAGCATATTTTAACGTAAAATCGCAAACTTTAGATGGCTATAACTTCCAAAATAATGGTTTCCACCAGAAAATGTTTGCGCCATAGTTCCTAGGGTTGATATTAGGTACTTGTAATACATACATTTCCGAAAAAAAAATTGAGATTTGCTCGGGCACTAAACTATATTTATGCCGAACTTTATTTACTGATGATTAGGGTTCGGATTTGTAGGCAATATAATCAATAAAAAGAGGCATTTGATTTATATCAAAAGGCAATTCATAAATATACTACAAAATAAAATAGTGAACATTTTTTAAACACTTAAATGCACATATTTTGAGAAAAATACAAATTATAAATGAGCATGAATACTAATGAACTACATTAAGTTTATGCTATTTTGTATAAATAGATTAGGTACCCTTTTCTATTTAACCAGGTTTGTCCTAAGAATTAATTAAAAACAATTTTAAATATTAACTTACTTGAGTTATACTAGTTAATTTAATGCAAAATAAACTAGTTGGTATTAAAAAAAAAATTGACTACCATGTATTTTGATAAGCTGTATTCAGAAAAACGGCTACGGTTAGGGGTTAAAATATTTTTGTACATCGAAAACGATCTTTCTACATCCACCAAAGTTATCGGGGCGTACTTCATACTTAAATAATTATCTAAATTAAGATTGCTACTTGATGGATCGTCGTCGCTTGTGGTTTCTCTAATCAATACTTGGTTGATCTTTTAGATATTTTCCCATCCTTTGTTCTTCGATATAACTTTGTTGAACCTAACCAAATACTCGATAAGACGATATCGATAAATATTGCGAATAATAAAAGCCATTTGTAGCGATAATACGCAAGCTGTGTATACAATTATAAAATCAACTGAAAAATTAAACACAAAATAGGCATTTACAAGTAAAAAGGCAAAAAAAAGATCCATCGTCTAAGAAATTAAATGACACATTTTTGTATAAAAATTATTTTTCTATTATGATTAATAAAAGAAAGGCATTTGCCTTCAAATCCGAACCCTACTTATGACATTATTCTACTTGACAATATTACATAGGTAGGTACGTATATCGTCCATCTATATTCTATGTTGTATATCTGTGTTCTATTATTTAATAAAAGCCATTTTGTTGGTTCCTATTTTTTTAAATGATATTGTTACCCCTCTAGATTCTAATTGATGGCGCCCTTGTATTTGTGTTAGCTTTTATACAATTTTTAATTTTGATGCAAGTTATGAGTATATGTAAATTATTAAGTATAACATAAATGCTCCAATTTCACTTAAATTTAATTTAGTTAATTAAGTAATAAATATTGTTTTAAGATTTACACATATAAATGTATTATTTTTTGTACTATTTTCTATAAAAGTATTAAAACAAATTTAACTAACATTAAATCGTCTACATTACTTAAGAGTTAAAACTTATGATAACATTTAATTTTATAGAAATTGGCTACCGAAACTTACCACAAATAACACCTGAGAGCATAATTGAAAAATAACAGATTTATTCATTTCATTTTTACAATTTTTTATTTTTGATGGTCTTAAAATATTTGGTTGTGAAAAACCAACAAAGTTAATCAAGTTTTTCGATGGTATTAATGTATTCGGCCTTTATTTTTATTTTTAATATGTTTATCCAACAATTCGAAAAACTATTGGAACTTGAAATTAATTATTCCTAATTTCCATCAGTTGTCCACCTGTCCAGCCTCGTGGGGAATATACCTAAGTACTAAGGTTGTCCGGATTGTCATCGATTAGCAGCCACTATTCACTACATACTCTGTGATGCGACGTAATTGGGTGTTATGAAGATTGGTAACACTGCGTCCACCATTGTGTGGCGTGACGCGTCAACGCGTCGTTTGTGTTCGGCGTCACTCCCTCTCAACTATATAGAATGTGTGGATTGTTGGCCACTTGGCCCGTGGCCGGCGTTGGCCGCTGGGTGGCTTAGTTTAATATGGTCAAACTCAAATAGTTAAATTATAATTACTAACCACTGGTGACTGGTCGGTTCGCTGAGAGAGTAACGTGATCCCATGCCATTCTGTTAATGTTACCAACTGCACGACCAGTCACGTTTTCGCTTCAGATATTTTATCCAGTCGCATCGGTATTTGAGAAATTACTACATCTATGTTGTACATGAATTCAATTTCAGTAAGTACTTAGTGACTTCATCATTGTTAATACTTCGTATTATTCTCCACAGTCGAAATCAACGCACGCCAGAATTGATATTGATGGACCTATAATGCACGGAGAAGAGGAATGTAAATGATATTAGTCTGGATCTGGTGTGGTCTGTGAAAGCCAGTTTTGCATTGAGACTCACAAACTGCTACTAAAGGTACTACCATCAACGCTCTAAGTTGCCCTTATTAACCTTATGTGAGTAAGTAAATTCAGTAAGTGATATGCATGCATCACAGATGCTATTGGTTTTGACTCCTTATTACATGGTTCAAATTTGAATACCTCAATCTTGAAATAACCTTTTTCATTATTAATATATTTTTATGGTTTCACAGTGAATAATTGTATTTGATTACTACTATTATTACCTACTTACATTGTGTTAACATTTTTATGAATATTATGTTCTATTATTTTAAAAGGAAACTAAAACATTTTTACATCAATCTTTTATGCTAATTATATTCCATTGTGAGTGCACACACTAAGCTTTGGCCTTTGCTTGGCTAGTTGTTTCATCCAAGCAATCTGACTATAAAACATATACCATATCGACAAGCGCTGCCCTCCCCCTTCTTGCTGCACAGAGGTAATTGACTTTAGTGTACTATGATTGACCTGAGATTTTCTGTTTTGTTGCTATTGGTATCAACGAGTTACTCCGATTTAATACCTGACCATAAAAAAAGTTATTAATGGTTAATAATAAAAATATTCAATAAATTGTATCAAATATTATGAACATCAAGGTTTGAAGGAACTCCATATGAAACACCAAACTCTGAATAAACGGAAATTCTGAATGTTCTTGTAGACATTCTATGATTGTAAATGTTACAAAACATTCAGAATTTTCTCATATGCAGAGGTATCACGCAATATGTCTTCAAACTTGTTAATATAATGTCTATTGTCAAGAAATTTGTTAAAAAATAAAGTGTGCTTAAAAAATATACCTTGCTTTTTAACAAGTTTCTTGATAATGGTCATATTTACTGCCGGAACTACATTTGATGAAGCAAATTCAATCTTTGAGTATTAGGAAGTTTTGAATGTTTTGTATACATTTTAAACAATACCAAACACTCGAAATTGCCTAGTATCCTTGAGTACACACTACAAATCAAAGATTAATCCTATTCTACTTTTTTTTTTTTTTTTTTCATGTACTAAGTGTAATTCTAACTAAACTTAATGATTTTACATTTTAAATTTAAAAAATGTATGTTATTGCATTGTATTAAAAATTACATCCAATGACTATTTGTAATTCTTAAACCTTACTAAAGAAAGCACAATGTTGGAGTAATGTTCCAATATAGCACTAACCTTAGAATATTAGCTTTTGAATAATTAAGTTTGTGTAAGTTTTGAGATTTAAATACTACTTGAACATAAAAAATTTATTCTATGTATATTTAAGTGTAACTTACCTATGCTGTACCTATATTAAAAGAAATAACAAAAAATGAATTTAAACAATTCATTTTTTTTTTTTTAATTCCTACACTTTACCAAAACAAATTTGAAATGTACATAACTTGCATCAAAATTAAAAAATTCTATTTAAGACTGATTAATATTATATACTGTATTATGAAATATTTTTGATTTCTTCCTATTGTTAACATTTAGATTTAGATGCAAGGCCATATGAAACGCCCATCTCTGAATAAATGGAAATACTGAATGTTATTGTAAGCATTCTGTTAATTTAAATGTTACAATACATTCAGAACTTTCTCATATACAGAGGTATCACATAAATGTCTTCAAACAAATCAATACCATGTCTATTATCAGGAAATTTGTTAAAAAATAGGGTGTGCCATTTATATACCTTGCTTTTTAACAAGTTTCGTGGTACTGGATGTGTTTACTGCCAAAACTACATTTGATGAGAAGGATATTAAATCTGTATGTAATGGGGAGTCTTGAAAGTTATGTGAAATATTCAAACAAAACAATGTATTCAAAACTTCCTGCCGTTCTTAGGTACATACTGCAATCAAACAAGAAGAATTTATTTGTGCCAACCATTCTATGGGTATTGTGGAGTTGTCAAACAAGAATAGGTTGTTATATCTACTTACCATGTTTGTATTATTGTCATTCAAACTATATTATTTGATTTTACTTTTAAAATTAAAAAAACAATTATAACATTGTGATGAAAAACTTATAAAGTACCTATTGTAATAATTATTTATTTAACTATAAGAAAGTTGAAAGTACTCACCTAGGTATAAGATGATTATAAATTGTTTTATTGTAAGATTTGAATACTAAAAAATATAAATTCAGTTTGAAGGAATTCTTGAGATAATATCAATAAATCACCATAAAATAAAAACATTATATTGCTGTACTATTATTTTAATGAATAGTTATATTGTATAATTGAAATTTTCCTAAAATAATTTTAAAATTCTCATAAAACTTTCTTCAAAAATAATATATTTTAAGTGATTAATGTGAGACCCTGGATATTCATAGTTACCTTCAAATTGAATATTTCAATTCACTTCAATATTTAAAATTACCAGAATATACTGGAATATATATGTTAAGAAATTTCTTATTGTGCTTTAGTATAAACTATTAGTTTCGAAATTTTCTTTTAAAAACTTTTCGTCTTGCCATTATTAGTGGTGTTGAATAATATAATAAACATGAATCGTGGAAATCTGGTCCGCTTGGTTTTTTAGGAATTGCAGAACATGCGAAAGTTTCCACGTGAACTAAAACTAAATCATTTCAATATTGTAAAGACTATACGAGGAGTTAAATCGAACTATAAAGTCCCTTCCGCTAACCTAACAATAATTTGTACTATCGATTGTTGTACGATTATTCATATAAACTATCGAATAAAAAGTTCAGGACTGAAAAACGTTATTTTTTTCAAAAATTATTTAAATTATCAGCACTATCGAATAATTATTTGAATAATCAATACTACCCAGTACCTACCGAATAATTTTAGATTCTGAATTGTTTAAATAATATGGAATTATTTGAATAATCGTTAAGAACATTCGAATAAACCATCGAATTATTCGATAGTGCCCATCACTAGTACCGTGACGACCGGTCTGCGCTAGTGGCGCTAGGCACGTGGTGAGGGTGGGAAGACCAGTACCGGCCGCCAGCGATCGTCTCGCTCTGACACTTGCCGTTGTACGAAACTGATACCATACCACCGCAAGCACGACCACACCGACGCAAATCGAATACCATACATTTTTCATTTTGTTTAATAAAAACTTTTTCTGTTTACCACAATACAACACTACACAAAATAATATAATATCAACTATTTGTCCGTGTCTCTTTGTTGGCGTCACCCGATGACTACTTCAAGACCGGCTCACCACGACCACTGCACCGCCGTAGCCGCGGCACCAAGTCCCAAGAAACACGAATATTTATTGAAAGCAATAAGTTTCATTGTCTACACATGGGTCGTGATTTAATAGGTTTAAGACTTGTCGGTGTGCAGAATATAGATAATATTAATGTAATATTTATTTATTTAGTGTTATTTTTAATCCTATGCTCTTCGTGTTTTTCTCAAAACTTTCGCATGTTCTGTAATTCCCAAAAACCAAGCGAACTATATTTTCGTTGTTCGTCGCAGTGACTACGTTTTGTGTAGTACGAAATCTTAAGTGTACAATATTAAATTAAAAAGATTGTAATACCTGTAATAACTTATATGCTCTGTTCAGCGAGAGAACGTGCCGCGCACTGACCAAAATATCAAATCTAGTTCCCCTCACGTGTCACTCTGCCATATGTGAACCGGTTTTATAAGCGTGGTGACTCGTGTCTCGTTCTCTCGCTGAACAGAGTATTGCACCAGGTTTTTTTACAGTTTGTGCTTCCATTTTTTTTTGATTGATTGAGTCATGTACCTATATAAATACATGATGTGCAGATATAAAATGCTTATCATAATATTTCCATAATTTGTATTCACAGATTTAGCACCAACCGGCAACCAACTATATTATTCATAGTTTGTAAACTAAACATTATTCGTAGCTTATATATGAATGATGGATGTACCATAGGTTATGTTTTCCAGCTTGATACCATGGGAGGTTTTGGGAGATCAGCTGACCCACAGTTTTTTCTCAGTAAAATGTGGCCCCTCAAAATAACAATCTACATAACACTTTTATTTTATAAAAATATGTACAATAATTAATAATAATTTATTAAGTGTACACAGGCTCAAGAATGTTTCTATAAAAATATAATTATAAATATATGTATCATGATATATATACCTAGTACCTACCCGTGCTACCCTATACAGATGTGAAGCTGAATATTGAAGTGCAAATAACGCTTACAAAATAGTGCTTAAGCTCATAACTTAAATAATATACGTAAATCGAAAAACTAATGTACAATACTCTGTGCAACGTACGCGCGACTGTATAGAAAACATACACCAATAATGTTGTTAAAATTAATTATGCTGCAAATATACGTACAAAGGTAAAATCATAAATATGTATAATCCCTTCTAAAAATCTTTGAAATATTCCAGTTTAATTTGTTGATTGAATATACATTTTAATGTAAAAATAAAAATGCCTTAAGTTTGTATGCAAGTTTGAAATTGTACTCAAAAATTATTTAAGACATGTCATATAATATGTAGTTACTGGTTACATATTGAATGTTAGTATGAAAATGTGATATTACTAACCAATAAGGTAAATACTTTGTAATACATATAAGTGGTTGAAATTTCTACACTAGCCTCGTACCTAACCTAACCTACCCACAGTACTTAAATTCTGGGTACGCCATTGTTCATACTATTTATTGTGATATAGTATATTATACTCAGCTGTAGATAAAGAAAAATATAAATTGACCACTTCATGTTTATGCAGTGTATGGATTAAATACACCGGGGGTGAAGGCCCAACGCCCCCCTCACTGCCACTTCAAGTTTAACATAAAGTGTGAAGTATACAAAAAATGTATATTTTAGCATGTTGTAAATGTATTAGCGATTAATGATGATTCGTTTATTATAATTATAGATCGGATTTTCGTGCATCTAACTACACCTAAGAAAACTTGTAATTTAAATGTGCAAAAACAAATTTTTATTAGTAATTAATAATCATGTAACCCGTTTTACATTATAGGTAGGTACTTCAAATTATATTTTTTATGAGTAAAATTTAACTAAATAAATAAATAAATTTTACTCTGTTATATTTTAAATATTGAAGTGCATTGACAGACAATTTTGAAATTATTTAAGTGACATAAAATTCATAAAATATTGATTGTTCCAATAATTCAACACCACAAATCTTCGACGGTCAGGTAAACGGATCGCTTGTGACAGTCTCTTTGTCCAAACGTCTTGGCCGGACTTTTAGTTTTGGCTAAGTAGTATCTATTGGGTGGCGGCGCGCGACTCTCAATCTGCTCTGGGCGCCTAAGTTGAATGGTCGATTGCACAGTCTGTCCATACTTATAGGTGCCGGTTGCGGGTAAAGAATAGGTATTCGGTGCCGGTACTGCCTCGGATACAACTTTAAAACGCCTGAATTGTGAATTTATGTCGAGTGAGCACAAATACATATTATAATACTTTAATTAATATTTAATAATATTCAATATTGTTAGTAATGTTATTTTATTGCGTCATTACTGTCACACTGATAACAACACCTTGTATCTGAATTTTAAGGCCGCCAATATTAAAGTACCAAACTGCTATTTGGATATGATTAGACGAAAAATATTTATAAAACCCTTTTTTCTTTTTTCGCCCTTTATACTCTCAATTTTCTGGTGTCGGCGGACAGCCACCAGGCACCAATAACAATATATTTGGACCCTATATAGGTAGTGTTCATTCCACTTTTAAAAATTATATTATAATGCTTTCAATTTCTATTTCAATTATTTCATCAAATATTTTGTCTCAGGTAGGAATCTATTTGGATAATTATAGTTTGGAAGTTTGGAATTTTTCCAATATATAAAAGAAGTTAATCGTCTGAAGACATCTGAAATTACACTCATTAGCACCGGAATTAGGTTGGACCATAATTGTATTATGATACAAACGTATACGTATTTTATGTCATTATACGCTGTGTTTCCTAGCGATTATGGAAGTATGGAACAATGATATTAAATTTCGAAAAAACAAAAAAACGTGTTTCTTTATTTTTAACAGGACATTTTTTTTAACAATTTGTTGTACCAACAGCGAAATCAATTTAATTTTTCATATGATAACAACTATTTTTTTAATGGATTCTGGTAAAGCCTTTTTTTCTGAAAATGTTGATAGTCAAATCATACATTTTGGTTCACTAGTTAATTATTAACTATGTACTATGGTACTATGGTCCTTTAAAGTTTAATAAATGCATTAATACTTTTAATTTAAATAATTGGTATGAATTTAATTTAAAAGTGCTTAATATATTTTTTTTTTATTTAATTCCAACTATATTTTTATATGTATATACTAAAATCGGTAATGTAATGAGACGGGTATAGCTGTAAATTGCGTCCCATTTTAAATTTTTTATGTAAATTACGGCCAATAGGTATACATTTTGTACATACGTAAATTGCGGCCTAGGTGTAATTGTATATATATGTGCCTACCTAAATATATTATTTTTTTTTGCAATTTACCGACTCCAAATGAGACTCTGTAAACAATTTTGGGATAAAAATCATAATAAGTATTATTATTATAATCGTAATTAATTAATTATTTTACATTTATTCAATCATAGTCACGTTTCTTACTATAGCAAAAATGTGTGAAAAAATCTTTGATATGTGGGCATGTGGCTATTGGCTAAGTAGGTAATAATGGTATATTAGTATTAGATTATTATTACGTCGTATAGTATTTATTAATATTGGAAATCTATAATCTCATATTAAAAGTATTTATGCAGTTATGCCTAATTTAGGTGCCAACCAATATTGATATTATCTATTTATTTAAATAGGTATCTCAGGTACAAAATATTGTTTATTTTAAATCATATGATTATTGATTATTAAATAATTCTTGTTATCTAACTTAGGATAACTTCCAGATGGATTAGGAATTGCCAAACAGTGTTTGGCGTACATTAAAAAACCAAAAATATAAATCATTTAAAATTATTAACAATGTTCAAGATTTAGGTGATAAAGATAAACAGTTAGAATTCACTGGAATAATTTGAGAAAAATAATAGATGGTGTAGATATAATAAAACATATTGATTTTGCTGTAGGTACAACTGCGTGTTAAAAAAAGTTGAAATTGTTATAAAAAATTTCTTGTTAAAAATAAAGAAACGCGTCTTTTTTTGTCCTTTCATAATCCCATATCATCGATCCATAATCGTTAAAAAAAAACCTCACACGTGCAATGACACAAGATACACCCGGCAGTGGCGTATTTATATGCAGGCACTATAGGCACGTGCCTACAGCGGCAAATTTTGAGGGGCGGCATATTTTTCAAGGGATTTTTTTTTTCGATAATGATGGCATTGTATATTGACTTGGTAAGACTTATTAAATCGTTTTCTGTTGTAATATACTCTAATAACTACATCAGCCTACAAGATTATTTTAAATTATTGAAAACAATGGAATTGGTTTAAAATAGAATTCGAATTTATTATTTTTATAGTTTCTTACAGCCGCGTGCCGTCTATTTTGAATATTCACGCCGCGGCGGCGCGGCCAGTGAACGTCTACAGTACATATTTATAACAATTGACAATAATAGTATAATCCAATTTTTTCAACTTGAAAAAAAGACACCAGTCCTACAAAACGTTTTGTGATTTATTCGAAGTACTACTAAAAATTACATCTTTAAATTCTTTGAAAATAGTTCAGTCCGCTGAGAAATTACAAAAAATGTACCCGAATGATTTGGATAATACTTTTTCGTCAGAATGCTTACATTTGCAATCTTATTTACTGAATAGTAATATGGATATTGACATCGATAGTTTAACTCCAATCACACTGTGTCAGTATTTGAGAGAAAAATCTTTACATATTGAAATATTTCCAAATGTTGACACTGCATGTCTGCATTAAGAATTTTCGTAAATGTACCAGTGTCCAATTGTACTACCGAGAGATCGTTTTCATGCCTCAAACGTGTAAAAAACTACTTGAGGTCCACTCAAACTGATGAGAAGTTAAACAGCTTAGCATTATTCTCGATAGAAAATGAAAAGTTACAAGAATTAAATTGCGAGGATTTAATTGGCGCATTTGCAAAAACCAAATGTTGACGTAAACCGATCGTTTAATAAATAATTTAGTATGTAAAACATTTAGAATGTATATAAATATAAACATTTTGTAATTCCTTTTTTTTTCTAATATTTTTCAACTTTAATTATTATTATGTTTTTGTATTTAAAATATAATTAAAATTTTTTTTGCATACCTACCTAATTAAATTTTATTTTACCATAATTAAGGGCAGCAATTTTCCACAGGCCTACAAACGGTAAATATATAAATACGCCTCTGACACCCGGTATAAGTAGCTCTAACGATCCCATTTAAAAACTGATTTTCATAGCTACATAGGTTCTCCAGATGGCGGTTTCACACTTACGGTGCTATCGTACAGACGAGTGCTGTTTTTTTTGACCGCCGATATACGTCTGACAATGGCAGCGTGTACGTGTTCGGACTAGGATAACCGTCGTCGATACGGCCAAATTGCAGCGTGCGACTTTTGAAAGACGCTTTCGGTGCTTTGGGTCGTACCGAGTCCATTTTTGGATAGTAAGTGTTCGGTGCCGGCAAGTGTTCTTCGATATCAAAAGAAAATACAATATGAGTTCATGTACCTATAATTAATTATTACTAGCTAAGTTATTCAGCCTAGCCCGTCTGTAGGTTTTTGTGTTATAACTTTTTTTTCATCAGTTTATATTACAATTTACAGATAGTCAGATAGAGATTGTCTTTAGATCAGTATCATTATTATAAGTTTTATCATCGTTGGTGTTATTTATATTTTATCAACCCCCTTGTTTTATTAATAAAAAGAGGAATTTCTGGATAGGTAGGTACACGGAAAGGAAAATTTGGTTATAGTAAACAGTTGGATTATTTTTTGTTGGCGTAACGATTTATTTAGTTGTATCAAACAATGTGTTAAGTTGAGAGATTGTGAGTACTAAAATTAATTAGTTAAAAGAATATGGTTGTACCATCTTATTATATAGTAATTTCAACTATAGTTAATAGTATCTTAGGTTTAACTTTAACCACATCAAATGGTTGGTGTACAAATATTGAATAGTTACACTAACTATAATCAATGTTAAAATAATTTGAATGGTTTAATATTGTTATATCAGCTATACAATTTAGTATAAGTACTATATAGTATATACATTTAATTTTACAATACATAAATGGTTGTATCAACACTTAAATTATGTTATCATAAATATATTAGTATGATTGGAAACTGGAAATAGATAAAAATAACCTGTTATATTCTCGGGAAAACCTATTATCGGCGGTACCGGCACACCCCGTACCCCTCTTACTGCGTCGTTTTAATAGTGCTCTCTCTCACACAGTTATGATTTTCAAGAAGAAAAATTCGAAACGTATTGATACGAAATAGCTACGTACCACCTCGTATCGGAGTCCGATACGAGTCGGTACGTATCGCTTGTATATAGCACGTGTAACATCTTGAACGCTCGAAATTGACCCGATACGTACCGATACACTCCAAATTCTTTCTTGAAAATCTTGAGTCACAAAATAACTATACAGGAAAGAAACAAGATTTTCAAGAAGAAAAATTCGATACGTATCGATACGGAATAGTTACGTACCACCTCGTATCAAAGTCCGATACGGCCATACGGGTCGGTACGTATCGCTTGTATACTGCACATGTAACATCTTGAAAGCTCAAAATTGACCCGATACGTACCGATACACTCCAAATTCTTTTTTGAAAATCTTGAAACACTATGAAATTCAAGATTTTCAAGAAGAAAAATTCGATACGTATCGATACGTACCACCTCGTATCGAAGTCCGAGTCCGATACGTATCGATACGTACCACCTCGTATCGAAGTCCGAGTCCGATACGATACGGGTCGGCACGTATCGCTTGTATACTGCACGTGTAACTTCTTGAACGCTCAAAATTGCCTCGATACGTATCGATACACTCCAAATTCTTCCTTGAAAATCTTGATTGTTACCGTACGTCCGCGTGGTTCATTTAATTTCGTTCGTCGAAGATCATTAAATTCATTGTATCGATTGCTTAAGTCGACAACTCCGTTTGATTATTATTAATTTTGGTTTACTGTATAGTGCGTTTTATGCCATGTTCTAATATTGTGTTGCGTTTATTAAAATATTTAATGTAAAATGTCTGACAATTTTGTTTTAAATATTTTAAATGAATTGAAAGTTCCGGATTTCCTTATTGAAGAATTCCAAAGTAAGTTTTAATATTTATAGTTTTTATGCATAATAACATGTATTGTTTCATATCTGTTCGTTGTGTTTATTAAAATAAATGAAACTATTTTAATGGGTACCTACCTGTCTATTATATTTATATTGAGGTTTGAGACAAATCTCATAAAAAATGTTATGTTTTAATTGTTGTACAAGGTATATTTCTTTGGCAATCGGATTATTCAGCCATGTTCTAAAATACAATATTTTCATAATTTCATTCATTAAATAGTTCAAAATGGTTCTTATCAACTCTTGAATAAATGGTTATTACCCCTGTTATTACTTTTAAAGAACATTTTATATTCAACATACAGGTTCCTATTGTATAAATTATACAATAGGTTTTGTACAATTTTTATGTAAGGTTACTTTTTAGTTACAATTTTATTGTAAGATGTGTTTGAGTTATCATTATTTATATTTGATAATTTTTAGAACAAGGAATCGACGAAGAAGCCTTCAAAGGTTTAACCGATTAATGGTACATGAATTGGTTCCGCTCATAGGATTCCGTATCAAGATATTCAAAAAGATTGAAGAGTTAAAATCGTTTAACCCTATAAATTCTTCGTTTTTAAAATTGGTGGTAAGTTTTCATGAACAATTAAATTGTAAATTACGGTAAAATCTTAATAAATTGAAAACATTGATAAGTTTAAATTAATTACCTAACATTCCTTCACGAGTAAGGGAACATACTGTACCTTTAGTACCTAAGTCAAAAAAATTATATTTCCCTTGAATTTCAACTTATTGAGGTTTCACCACATTAATATATTATTATGATACATACATTTTAAACTAAATTGGATATTAGGAAGGTAGGTATAATTAAATATTATCTATATTATGTACCTACTTATAGATATTTTTGATTTTCAAATGTATGAAAGGAAATTTTATTATTAAATTAATAACTAATAACTATCCTTTAGGTTTTAAATAGTATATTTTTGTCCCTTGGTTATAGTCCTTGTAAAATTGAGACATCAGTGATGCAAATCATCCAATAATGTTAGCTTTCATTTTTGGAAATCATTTTTCAATTTTAAGATAATTTGTCCTACAATATAATATTATCTACTACCTATCACTTTGTATTTGTTGATACTTTTTAGTTTTTGGTTTATAATTTTATTTCCTACAGGATTCTGAAACAAGGACTGTAGAGTATAATGTGTTTGATAGTGGTAATTTGCAACAGGTTCAGAACATTTTGAGTAATGATGAATTAGAATGTATGTTATATTTTGTTTTGATCTGTAACCACCAGATTGTAATACAATAATTAATTATAAAAGTATATATTTCATTACATATCGGTAGATACTGACTAAACTTTGTGACAAGGAAGTGATAAAGAAGCTATCATTGAATCATTTATGGAAAGTTTAGGCCATGATAATATTGCAGGAAGCTCAACCAATATTGCATGGAATGAGCAAAATCAATGTATTTAAAAAAAAAATAGTTAATTCAGTTGTATGTGTTGATTTCAATTATTTATTTAACTTTAATTTATTATGACATTTTTCAGTAGCAGTTTTAATTATGAGTGTAAACTAGGTACAATCAAAGTAGATGAAAAATAATATTAATTTTAGTAACATTAAAAAAGTGACTTGTAATATAATTAATATAAATTAATTGTCACTCATAATTTTGAGTAATGCAGTAAACATAACAGCCAGTTTGCCTTATAAAATTTAGTATTTGCCCAATACAACCAAAAAACTGTGGATGAATTTATATAACTATATGTAACTGTAACTAATAACTTATTTGTAGTTACTAAAATATATTGTTGGGATAGCTAAATACGCCTTAATGTAATTTTCGTGTAACATAAGAATATGGTTAATAATTCAAATTTATAGTTATCCTAATCATTTTTGTTGTTATCTAAATCATTATTATTATTATTTTTTGTTTGTGGTCAGAACAACAAAAGAACTAGGTATGGTAGAATTACAATAAGTACCTATAGGTATTGTGATTATAACTGATGATTGTTGTGTTATATCAACACAATATGTATTGTTGTTACATCAATATCGCTTTAACAATATTAATTTAGTATTTATTACATAGTATTAAGATTGTCCCTAATGCTACGAGAGAATATTGTTAAGGCAACTATATAAATGGTTGTAACAACTTTAAATTTTTTCAGTGTACTATTCTGAAAAGTTAAAAGGTCTTTCGACATTGTATTGTAACATTATTACGTTACAGTGATAAATATGACAACATTTGTCTAAATACGAATATTTTTCAAATGATTTAATGCTAGAAATTCATAAAAAAATTTGATATTTCAATATAAGATTTGAAAATTTATACAAGATTCTTCGTACATTTTTATAATAGCAGTTGTAAAATAGGTATTAAAGATACGTAGGCAAGATTTTTTTTATAAGCATTTAAAAAAAGTTAAAATGTTGACAAAATAAATCAAAATTTTAAAATTCTTTTCTAGTTAAAAATTTATAAAACGTTAAATTTTCATGGCTAAAGATTGGAAAATTAAAACAAGGTTTTATGTAGGGATAAAGTTAATTCTGTAACCAAAAAAATGTAAAATATATTATATTTTCACATTTTTTTTTATATATTTTAAGCCCTAATATTTGTACGAAATTAGATATTTAATTGAAGATAACGATTTTAATTATTTATAGTTACTATATAAATATATAATATACTTTATAAAAATTATTTGTAGGTTATTGAATATGTTATACTGTTATAGTACATTATTTTAATTAATACGTACAATAACAAATCCAATACTACTATTTTTTTAGTTAACCTACTGTAGTACTGTTCCTATTACTAATGTCTAATAGAACCTAATTTTTATAATAACAATAATGTTATTCAAATATATACTTATTTTGGATTTAAATTTAAGTATTTAACACACCCAAAGACCCTCCACTCTCTAGACACGTACTGTACAGCAGAGCGGTCGTACCTTGTACTAGTCCACCTTTAATTTAGCCCCAATTATTTTAAAAAGCAGAGAAAATTTTTATACGCATAATATAGGTAATTTATTATCTCTCGTAATTAATTTACATTATCATATTTTTATTTACCTTGTGGCAACGGCCTCCTTCTGCCTAACCCGAAGTCCGGCTGGTAGAGTCTTCCAAAACGGGTCTGATCCCTTAGGTTGTACAACAGTCCATGACCGTGGCCAGGGCTATTGACGCGTTTCCGTCCAATCGTCGTAGACGGAAGACGACGTTTAGTCAGAGTGTGCTTGACGAAGCCTATAGTCGCGGGTATTGTATAATAATTGGGCGCCGGTCCTGCAGTGCGAAAATTGTTGTTTTATCATATCATAAAATATACCTAGTAAATAGGTGGAGGACATAAAATATATCTTTTGGAATAGGTACCTAAATTTATTTATTAGTTTATTGCAATTTTATAACTTGAACCATTATATATGTGATATTATACTCATAATTATTTTAGTTAACATTGAAGTGATAGCCAGGTACTTAGAAGAAATGTAAAATTTGTTTGTTTTATCCGATAACAAAATTTAAGGGAGATTAAAATCTTGTCCCCCTCTCCGTATTGACCTTGAGTAGATATAATTGGTACAATAGTCGATAGAGCGATATTCAATAGGTAGATAATAAACTTTAATCCTTCTCAGTTAATTAGTTATTTACAGGTAGGTACATATAACACTTAATTAATAACAATATTATAAGACAATATACTTTATAATACGAGTATATGAGTCAACCATTAAGAAGTTGCAAAAAGCACCTACGGCTATATGTACTAGGTAGGTACTGTTCTAGTTGGTTGGCTCCATGATGAAGAGTGAAGACGTATTATAATTTATACTACCTCAGCTTATCCATTATGCAAAAATCGATATATTTCATGGTTATACAGTAAATTGTTAATTGATCATTTCTTCCAATTTCCACTGTACAAATCTTAAGTTTTGAAAGATTCTATTTAGTTTATACCTAATTCAAATATGCATATGCCATGGCCATATGGAGTGTATAGTTTTGTTGTAATTATTATTTGTTTTTTTAAAGCACCTACTCATCCACTGTCCATATACGCAATTTGGGGGTGCTCATTTCTTAGCAACATACCATTTTTATTCTACTACACTATAGTAGACTACAAAATAATACATCTACAATATAATGTTACATTGTTACCTCCTTCCATGATTGATAATTATATATATATTGTATACGACAATATATATTTATCTGAAATTCTGAATTGTTACAATGGCACGTATGTAGGTAATACCTATATACCTTCCTCACGAAATACTATTTATTTTGACTAAAACGATCTGGTTCAATATTTTATTTATATTTTAAATCTACTAATTAATTATATTATTGCAGCTTATACATTATATCCATAGTAACCACCATGTAGGCTGTTGCAAGATATATAAATATATAGGTAACGTTAAACAATTTTTTATTTATTTAGCCATAGGTATGCGTATACCCATTAATATTTACAATTTAGCACCCATTTATCTACACAAAAAATAATACCGTATGGCACGTATAAGCATAAAAGAGACTAGAAGAACTAGCAATGGGTAATACGGGTCAGTGGGTCACCTCGTTATCCGATAAACCATTGCAGTGCGTATAAAATTATGCATACCATAAAAAAGGGTTAAGAATGATATAAAAAATATATTCTTATCAGAGCGATATTATCAAAAATCCTAAAGACGTTTTTCGCGTTCAAATGTGTGCAATTAGTTTTAGTTCATTTATCTAAATAAAAAAGGTTCAATTACTCCCCAGGGTAAGAACCACTAGGAGGAATACCGATCATTTGATTATTTGAATTAAAAAAAAAAAATTTTAATTATTATGTTTTAAAAATCTGAGACATTATTGACATACATCTGTAATAATGCAGTCAATATGTTCATGCATCCAAGTATTTCAGTATTATAACATCGTATCCCGGGTTGCATGCTTGCACGAACAATCACTAAACATTTAACGAATAAATAGTGAGTTAATGTTACATTAAACATGATTCAGTGGCCCATGATTAGTCCATTAAATTAATGAATTTTTCATACAACCCTGCAATACACCCTGAGATATTACAATTCTGGCTTATAGGTGATAATACTTCCCCCTATCTCCCATATCCTGAATTTTAGGGAGGAAAAAAATATTTTAATCAAATTTTAACAAATTTGGTCAAAACCATGAATTCAAGAACCAACATTTTGAAAATTAATTTATAGACAAAAATGCATACAACTTTCAATTTTAATATCAACCTAAGATTTGAAAATGTATTAGGTACCATCTTCATTTTAACATGAATTTATTTTTTAGTTGTGGGGGGGAGGGTAATGGGTAAAATGCATTTCATTACCCCTCTCCCCAAAAATACTTAGGTACCTACATGAACAAATTAAACGTTGTAATTTGAAATTAATGTACAACATGACAAATTTGTGTTGAGAGCAGAAACAATTTGTGTTGTTTAAACTTAAAATTTTAGTATTAAAGAGAATTAAAAAATGCTCACTTTTAAAAATTTAAATTTCGAAAAACCAACGTACACACCCATATTTTAATGTCATACATTCGTGATGGGTACCATGTACCATTGTCTTTGCACATAATCTACTTATCTTTATCTACGCTCTATATAGGCAATACGCATTCGTCGAACGAAATGTCAAAATCGTGTACAAATGTACAATCGATTATCATAGGTACATCTTACTGCTGCAGTACTGCACTAGGCAGATGGCCATCATCGTAATATTATTAAAATTAAATCAAATTAATTGTGCTCACCGATGACGAATGACAAAGTTGTATTAAGAAATTGTATTTAGTAACCTCCTCACCGTCTACTAAGTGCGTATGCCTTAGTTGTGCCAAAAATAATGCACAAAGAGACTACGATTCTCATTTATAAAAATAATAATATAGGTTTCGTTTATTATTCTTCGCCAATTGTTGTGAATACTTAAATCACGGTTCCTCGATCGGTTGATGGTGAAGTCGCAGGCCGCAGTTACACTGCCACTTCATAGCTTGTACAAATTACCTATACGGCTATACGTATATAGCCATATAGGTATAGGTATTATATTATTATTACAATAAATTATGCAATATGCACTCTATTATAATTTGTATTTGATAGTGTACGTATTGGCATATTTAGGACTTTGATTTGGAGCGAGTAAGGATAGGTAATAGGTATGTATATTTATCTAGTATTTTAAATTTCTAATATTTTTAAAAACATTCATCTTGAAGAATATTATGAAATATAATATAGGTATAATATATGTAACGTAAAAATTTCTTTTTTCATTCATTTTTATTTTTAAATATTTCAAAAAATTTGATGTTAAGCTTATAATTTTATAAATTATTCATATCATTTACAAATTATCTATTGTCATGGTTTATTTAAATATTTTTATTTTTATTTTAGAATGTACAAGCTAAGTCTTTTTGTACAAGTATTCTATTCCGTTTATGCTTATTAATTTTTGTATTACATTATACTATCTTCCCATCGGTCAACAAGTACATTTGTGAGTAGACTTAATATCAAGTATAAATAATACAAATAACTGTGACACGATGAGTAAGATCAAAATATATAACTGTATATCACATGAATTATTAACACAAATAAATTAAGTCGAAAACAATTTAACTTTCAACATCTTTGGCTTGCTTGGTTATAGTTGTATATTTGGATTTTGAATGCGTTGGGGTCTTGTGGACGTTTGTGTTTTTTCAATAATTATAATATTATATAATTATACATAATATTATTCCCTCCCCCCAAACATCAAAAAAACTGTTGGCAAGATTTGTTTTCAAAACTAGTTGTAAATGAAAAAACTATTCGTCATAAATCATAAAATAAAACATTCGGTAGTACCTGTGTTTTTATTCGGTATACTCGAATAGTTTTTGCATACAAAATTATTCAGTCACATAAAATATTCGACAGTTTAGGTTTTCTAACGAATACTATTCTATAATTTATTGGTCGAGCCACGGTAATCATAGTATATTGTATATCTATATGTATAAAAATTGGAGCCATAAATGTATAACAACTCATCAATTGAGAACGGCCGAGCCGATTTGGCTCAAATTTTGTTTTAATTGTTCGTAATTGTCAGGAGAAGGTTTTGACGAAAACAATTTATGGAAAAACCCTTTTTTTAAAAATGTTTTTGATGATTTATGTTTTGAGTACCGGAATGTTTTTTCGAATTGAAAAAGCTGCAGCAAGCTTTAGCTTATAAAATTGTTCATATGACATAATTAGTCGTTAAAATGGGGCCGCCGGCCAACACCAAAAAAATGGATCAACATGGAGAAATATGTCGTGTATTGAATATTAGGCATTAATATTATGTTTCACTATATAAAGTAAAGTTTAAATTTTGTAAAGTGATGATTTTCGTATCGTTTTTATTTCGTTCAATTTTATTTATGGCCGTAATATTCTCTTTACATAGAACGCAATAGTCGATAGTAGAGATAAAATGTATGTTTTATTTATATGAAATATGATTATTCGATTATTACGACTTCATTTTCTATTTTCCGTTGTTGGCGTTACCAGAAAAACTACTCGGGTACAATTTTAGTTTATTTTATTTCATTTTACCAATCTAACAAGACCCAATCTTGGATGGTTTAGATTCACAATTGGACCCGATAGGTCCGACCCGGGGAGTTGCTCAAACAGGGATTTTAAGATTTACGAAGAAAATATTTGTTTATATACGGTTGCTATTGGTTATAGGAGAAATATAAATATATTTAGTAGAAATGGTTATTTTTTTTTTTTGTTTATTGGTTGCCTGCAGTGGTTCATCGAGCAGATCAGGTATAAGCATGCATACAATTGAATTTTCGCACATTGCCTACTAAGGTGACCATGAGTTGCGCTTATAGCCGCTCATCGGCGTGTCCGGAATCAAAATAAATATAAAACATATTATTTCAATAATACACAGCAGGTAGGCATAATATACTGCTCGCATTATCACCATCGAGTCTGATATAGAGTTGGCATTTTTAACGGGCAACAAAGTGCACGAGATCAGCTTGTATTTTATAATTAAAAAAGTACATTATAGTTAAGGGTGAATGAAACATTGAAAATATTGAATAATTGATTTGATTCTAGGTACAGTGTGAACAAATATCTCTACTTAGTAGTAAAATCTCACAAAGTCACATAATATTATAATATTTATAAATTATAATAGGTACAGCCGTACAGGTCATTATTTCTTAATGAGAATTCAGTAGAAACCTTTATGATTCTTACAAACAAACATAGGAAGTACCTCTAAAAACAATTGATAAGTGACTCCTGAAAACATTTGTTCGTCCAAGTAAAGTGTTTTAAGACCTAATTTTATTTTTCAGAGCTAATGTACCTCGTGTATTTGGGACCACGATACCACTTATTGTATATACTGCTACAGTCTAGCTAATAGGTATGCTACGGCGCCATTTCGAGACTCATTTCTCACTGTGAATATGAAATTGGCCGAGTTATTTTATCATTTTTTATATTGATAAATGAATCATAAAATGTTGGCATATAGCGCACCCATTATACTATAGTATATAGAGCCTTATATAAAATAGGTATTATAGTCTCCATAAATAGCTACTGAACGTTATATTATAATAGTTTTTAGGCACACTTGTTCGCGACCTACCTCTATGCAAATGGTGTAAAATATGATCAAACGGATACAAGCCGCAAGGTCTCGGAACTCGGAAGTCCTGCGGCGATGACGCAGCATTCGAACGCAAGGGAAATAACAAAACTAAAATCATTGGTAAATATGGAAAATCGCGTCATCGAAATGATACTATATGGCATTGCGCGTGACCACTAACATTTATATTTGTCTAATGACGTGCTCCGTAGACAGGCAGGTATTCTTGCAGTATAGTATACGGTAGTATAGGTAAGTATATGATGCAGTATATAATCTTTTCAGACGACTTTCCCGGGGACGCGCCAAACATGGATCGATCCAGCAGTAGCAGCTATACATTCGAAAATCCCATTTAGGTAACGTCAATGTAATTATATTATTCACCCGTATAGATACCCACGGGGTATAGGTTTAGTCATCATCAATATAGTACCCATTATACCTACCAATAGCCTATAGGTCAGTATTACTATAGTTATTATTATAGGCACCTATTTGTAGACGCTTTGAATTTTTAGCATCGTTCTTACCCCTGCAGGCAGTATATACTACTTGTATAATTAATAATTATTATATAATACATATACCTATATCAATATTCAATACACGTATCAATGTATCATTGATATTCGGGAGCTATTTTATGCATATTTTGTCATTGTCCGTCTTCGCGCAATTGCTCAAATTTGCACCTATCGTTACTTCGCACATTTCGGATTCTATAAGATAATTGTATGCATTGGTTTTAAAATTAAGCTTTTTTGTTGAGTGAGACCGTCATCACTTTTTAGAGCAGTACAAGTGATGCTTAAATCTTCAACTATTTGAGTGTGATTACGGGATTGGTAGCAGTGGATGATGGTTTTAATTATTAGTGTACTTTATTTTGCAATGGCGTAGCCATGAGCTTGTTTTTTGGATCCTCGGGGAGGCTGAGATTTAACTATAGGATCACTATTATTCCATAATACGTTTGGTATGCTGATGCTGGGGTCGTGGCCTTATAATATTTTACTTTTGCAGCAATATTCATAAAAAATTACAATTTTAATACGGAAGCTTACCGATTGTACTTACAATTACCTTTTCATATACCTACCAGTTGCGCCCGGTCTTTCATCTGGGTCGATAGACCAATTGCGCTTGATAATTCATTTTATTCAATAGTAGCACGTCATGTAACAATATTTTTATTGGAATAAAATTAACATGAACATTAATAATACAAATATAATTACAATTAAATGAATCACTATTATAATATTATTTTATATTATACAGTATATTTTTTGTGTATAATTATTAAACATTATTCATAATAATATAATAAATATAAATAAATAGTTTTTTTTCAGATTGAATAAAAGCGATTTGTTCGTCAATTTTAATAACTGTTATACAATGAACGTTAATAATGGTTAGCAGTTTAATATATTTATAATTTACCTAATAAACATAAACATACTTTAAGTATATGCAGCGCAATGAATAGGTATACCTATTGTTCTAAAATATAAAAAGCGCAATAGGTGTACTGAACCTAATATTACTAATTTTGTTTTAGCCACAACTGGTTCATGCTTTTTAATACATAATATGGCCAGATATATGTTCTTCGTTATAAGTACGCCCAAAGAATTGGTGTTTCCTAATTGCCGACAAAGTGACAAAAAACATGTGTGTCGCGGACAAAATCTAAAAAGGTAACATACGAATTTCAGGCACAAATATAAGATACTAATTGCGGTCAAATTTCCAATTATTATCTTCGATACCTATAAGATATAACGATTGTGGACGTTGGGAAATTACTGTTTGATATTGACGATGTACATAATATATTATATCCCGGTATATATAAATTACTGTTGACATTATCGGACTAATTAGTTATCAGCAGTAAGATTGTGCTGGTGCTTATGAGACGGCTGGCAAAAAATATGTTTAATCAGTTTAACGACAACCTTACTCGTTCGCTAGTTGCTTAATATCTGTCGTCTTTTTATTGGTCTATTTTTTGTATAAAAATGTATACTGAAAAACTTAAAGAGTTACGTGTGATTGACGGATTTGAGTTTCGTTTTCATCGTATAATGAAAAATGAAATTCAACGGTGGGTGTGTACAAATAAAAGATGTAACGCATTTTTAAAATTTAATACACGTGGTGTTGAAATAGAAAATAATTTTGAACATGATAACCACGCGGCCGATGAGAAACGATCAGTTGTGTGGCAGAAGTTAAACAATATAATACCTAATGACAAGGCGTCAAGCGCAAAGCGGTAGAGCAGCTATGTGAACGTCCCAGCAAAATTATATACGTTCTGAGATTATACAGAGGATTTAAATATATTAGACACAATAAGGATATAAATTTAATCCGAAAAAATATTCACACTGCTCGTATGAGTAAGTATCCAATATTACCTAAAACACTTTTAGAATTTTATGCAATAGTTCTCGACGTAGCAGATCAATTACACACCAAAGGTGCTGAAAAATGGATTATTGACATTGACAACAATAAAAAAGTTGTATGCTTCTCTACGATTAAAAATTAAAAATTTTTTCAAAAGTGTGATGCTGTTTTAATGGATGGTACTTTTTCAAGCTGTCCATCTCTATACTTAATCAATTATTCGTGGTTCATATGGACACTTAAGTAGTATTTACGACTTAAGTACCATTATTTTTTGTTTGTTGGCGGGCAAATCAGTTAGGTATACTGATTATTGTACAGCACTCGAGTTTTTGAAACAACGTTCACCAATACTACCTATCAACCACTTTTCATAATGATTTTGAACAATCTATCCACTCAGCTATTCGTTTAGTATGGCCAATGAGCAAAATAAAAAGATTTCAGACAAGCTTGGTGAAGAAAAATACAGTAATTAGGCATAGTTAAAGTATGAGGGCGAAAAGGGGAACTTTTAAAAAATATTTTTCGGTCACCTAACGAAGTAGATAACTGCTTTTCAGATGACATGTCAATACACTGCCAGTTGACTGTACAGCTATACACGATTTTACAGATTATGTTTTTTTGAGCTATATAAATACAGATTCTGCATTGTTTCCTCCAGAAATATGGGCAGAATTTTCTTCTTATATTTCACGAACCACAAATGCCTGTGAAAGTTTTCATGCTAAACTTAATGGTATGATTTAATGATAATTAACTAATTTACCTTTATACTTGTATTATTTTATACTATAGGTATTGTTTTTAAACATAAAAAAAAAATCTTCAATTGAATACATTATTTTTGCTTAGTCAAAAATTTGCCTTATTTATATGATCGTGGTTTTTATTTATCACAATGAAAATTTATCTTGTTATCTAAATAGCAACAATATAATTGTAAAATTAACATAGATTTTTTTTCAGTGATGGGACTCAATTTATAGCGAAATGCCCGATAGGCAGCGGCCCATAGGTACGTACTTAAGAGTTACCAGGGCCGCGACTGCACTTCGCTCACCATTGTAATACATAGTAGGTAGGTAGGTAACTTGGTGTTTAATAACGACTAGTTTCAGATCGTTTTTTCTCATGGGTTTCTCGTATTTGTTCTCATAGATGACAAACATACAAAGCAAGATAGCAACAGACAATAATCAATTGTATATTACTATAAGTTATAACAGAAACCGAATAATAAGTAGGTTTAAAAAATAAAAATACCTTATAACCAAGAAAAGGGGTTTTAGCAAGAACATGTTTTTTTCGCAGCGGCCTAATGGAATTTCAGTCAATTATATCCACGATTTATATCAATCTGATGAAAATGGTTCCAACTTTACTGATCAATGTACATTGTATTCTTTGGTCAAAGATAAACTTACAATTACGCAATCTATTATACTTTGTGGATAGGTATATACGATATTCGATAAAAGAGTGTAATATATGCAGGGATCGACTTCTTGATTGTATGTGGGTACTTAACGGAAGAGTTTATCCGGGTGTATAGGTAGCAAAAACAAAATACCTATAGGTACTTCAAGTCTTACAAAAAAAATAAAGTATTTAAAACTCTTCAGGCAATAAGTAAAATTGAATGGCGTGTCGGACGAGAGTCATTCAGGTATTTCAGACCCTAACCTTTCAATTTTCTTATAAATCAGCAGAACTTATTTCTATGTTATGAGGTACGTTAATTATACAGGGCATTTTGTACTATATAATTTGATGTAACTATCAAAATATACGCATCTGATTTTTGTGTTGAAGTATTAAAATTTTCGGTCAAGTACCTACATAGAAAAAATAAAAATAAATTCTTAATTTTATTGTTTTTACGCTAATAAAATTAAAATCTAAAATAGAAAACATATAAACTTAAACGAATAAGTATTTGATTTTATACACAAATACTTCGAAAAAGTCTTTAAATTATGTATTTGAGGAGGTAATTAAAAGTATTTGAATACTTTTACTCAAGTAACTACTTTACTAGACTGGCGACCAAGGCGAGGCTGACACTGAGTGTTACTGACTAATATGAGATATAGTAGTAAATTATTACCGTATTTTACATTTAGGAGGGGTATTTTAATTTATTTAATAACAAGTAAGATAGATATAAGGTACCTAATGCATGACAATTCAGCTACCCCTCAACCTGCGATAGTCACCAATCAGAATCGTTCAGCCTTATATCCGTTTATAGGCAGATACAATAATAATGCAGTTTTCAATTAGGTACTTTTATGTTGTTATGTAATTCATGTAAAATTATATCTAATTATTTTGATTAATATATTGACTACTCTTGTTCAGGATGTATGGGAATGTTTATTATCATTGTTTTTGTATAAATATTTTCAGTAAAAAAAAAAGATTAAAGCCATTATGAAACCCAAACTTTTCTCATTTAAAGAGGCCCGATATGTTCCATATAGACTCAACAGTCAACACTTATGAAATAGAATCATAATACATAACTAATAAATCACCTAACTATAGAAATAACATAATATAGATATGCAAGTATAATTACAACAATATATAACAAACTTTGTACTTTTTATCTCTTCTTAGACAAATGTGCAATATAAATATTGCAATAATTATGAAGATAAAAGTTTATCTCCTCACCAATAGTTAGGTTCACCTAATTTCAAATACTAAATATTTTGTTAAATGTAAGTGCTGGGGAACATTAATATGCATGTTAAAAACAAAAACAAGATATTATTACAAAAGATACATTTTACTATATTATATAATACATTCACACATTAGATTTCAGAAGTCGTGTTTACATGGTATTAATTATTTTTGTTAACAGTAATTTTTTTTTTAAGCGTTGGCGTTTATCTTACGTACAAAAAAGTAGGATAATTCTCTACTTATAAATAATGTTATATGGTTGATCCGTACAGTTTTAATAACGAAAATCATACAAATAATTTAATATCAAACATAAAAAATATTTATATGTTTATGTGTACCTATATAATATATATTATATGTATTTTAATATCCATTGTTGTATATCACGGGGTCCTGTGAAGGTCTATATTTTACATATGCATTCTACCAATACATCATTAGCTATTAAAGACAACATTTTTATGTCATTGCCTATCTTGAACTGACAAAATATAATTTGAAACAGTTATATAAAACGTATAGGGTTGATTAAAGTTATTTTTCTCTTTTGAAGCCTGTATATCAATTACAGCAATCACAGGTTTTATTATTAGAATGATACATATTGTGAAATTTAATATGTATATTGCGTTAGACCAAATTACACAAGAAACATTGTTGTGTTAATTACACAACATAAATAAAACCACCAACTAAATAATATAGTCTAATAAAATACAATTTTAAAATTAATCTCTTAATCAACTATCTGAACTTATACAACTCATAATATTTGTTTCATTTTTAAGTAGGTATTTGCACCAAAACACGTATAAACATATATTCTTAATACATTTTACACGTTAATAAAATATAACATACAATAGTCTGACTGATTAAAAAAAATGTGCAATGATTATTAGCCGTGTCTTTATAAATATAATACCCTAATAACAAATATGAATATTGTAGATCAATAGTGAACAAATTAAAGACGACATCATTATAATTTATAAATACATACATTGGTAGGTATACTATTTTTTGTTTTATAATTCTAAACAAAAATGTTTATAGTACCAAAATAGACAAATTAAAAAAAAAAATGAATTTATAATGAAAGGTTTATTTCATGTTATGAGCTCATTTTATTCTTTTTGTTATCACATATATAAGACATAAGTATTAAAAACAATAATAAACATTAAATTCAATTTACTATCTACAAGAGTGTAGCAATACCACAATATTTAAATTTGACAAACAACATTTTCAGTCATTTTAGCTGCCTACAAGGGATAAAAAAATCAGAAATAATTAAAGAAACAAAACGATTAAAGTAGGTTTAAGTTTATATATGATGGGATGAACAAGAAGAAATTATAAACTATGTCAATAGATATTACATTATTATTAATAATTTTTTTTTAGTAGTAGTAATTTATCAAAAATTATACAGTTTAGTTAAAATTTGGAAGAAGCAAAAAAATATGTATATAAATATATACTTATGTATGTATATGTATATGTAAGTAATTTATGTATACAGAGATATATGAAAGCCTACTGTGTATAAGTGACTGTAGGATATCAGAGCAGTGTCACATATTGTTATCTTAATATTTAAGATCACATGCAAAGAGACCATTGACCCCAAAACAGAACATAAATCAATGGCTTAAATTATTTTGTCCAACACAGACAAATGTTCAATAGCAATTATTATGTCTGTTTATTAAATATTGTTTAATGTTTTGTAAATGCCTAATAGTTGTTTGGTTTCACGATTCACCATTGCCACTATCAGTAGCATCATCCTGATACTCTTCTTCGGAGTTTGCATCAGACTCGACATCTAAGTCGTAGTCTTCTACATAAAAATCACTGTCCATAGCAGCAGCGGCAGCTGAAGAACGAGCAACATGGCTCACTTTACAATAATCTTCTAGTGTTAGTGGAACCACAACTCCATCTCTATCAGCCTCTAATCGGCCGCTTACAACTTGTTTTCTGAAATAATCAGACAAAATTAACATGGCAACTAATAGCGTATTTATAATAAAATGTTTCAATTAATAAACTTACTTAATTATATTTTCATATTCTTTATCTTTTCCTTTGGAATCTTTCCACCGTCTGTACATGATGGAAGCATCTACATTAGCAGGACTGAATGTATTTGGTTCATTTAGTAAAGAAATTACAGATAGTAATACTGTCCTATAGATATAAAACAAAATAATGTGTAAATAATAATGTCGATACATTTAAAAACACTGTTATTGGTTATTTTTTTTTTTAACAGAAATAGTGAAAGCGTGACATCAATCAATAAATTGCATATTGTAGTGTTAGTTACCTGACACTTTGGGTAGGATTCCATCTTTCGCATGGTAACTCTCCAGACTGAGGATCATCTATTGGCGGGTGAAGAATTGAAATACATAAATCACCATTCTGAAAAAAACCATATCATACGTGATGAAATAAAATATTTTATTATTTAAAAACCCATTAACCTTGACCTAGATATATACGGAACATAAATAAGAAACCAAATCACTATGTATGTAATAATAATTTTTTAGAAGGGAGTAACAAAAATTGTTACATGCATTTTAAAACAATAATAGTATATCAATTGAAATGTGAGCGAGTTGTTAAAACTATAGAAATTAACTATAGAACTACAGAGGCTAATTTTCTAGTTAATGATTTGTTCGAAAAACTTTATTTTTTCTTGAGAAAGTGTAGAATTTTACGCTTTCTTTGTTAATTTTTTTGTACATAGATTTTTAAGTTACTGTTAGTACAATTCCTAGATCCTAGTTTTATGAAAACAAATATCTACCAAACAATTAAAACACTAAATCATTTATCTCAGCCTTTAAATTAAATGTATCCATCTATAATACTTATGTAGTTTTTGTTGTTGATAAATAAATTATTATTAGAACATAATTAACATTCAATATTGGTCAATAGATAACAAAAATAAAATTATGTTCAACACAATTATGTTGGAATACCCATATTAATATAAACTAATAATGTATTAAGTTATTTTATTAAATTTTAACCTTCTATCTCTATAATAACAATAATGATCACAACATATAGAATCATACACAATTTATATGGATAATATTATTGCTCAGTACTCAATGTGACCTTCTTTAAAAACGAATAAATACTGAACTTACTTGGGGCCATAAACAAAATCCTACTTATCATTTTAATATGATTACCTTGATGTTACAACTAAACAGGTATTTTCATAACACATTGTGGTATCTCAAGTAGTAATAGGCTCAATAGAACCAATTTGTTCTTTAAAAGGACAAGAACTTGGCAGTGACCTCCTAGGTTAGTGTGACTTTCCTTATATTTGTCCCTGATATACAGAGTATTACAACGAAATATCAGTATAACATCTAATATTTTTTTTTAACAATTATCAGCCATTTTAGTAGAAAATTAATATTTATTATTTAATACAACAATTAATATTACATAATATGGATTATTTTTGCCACCATATTATATTTAATTATTACTTTATTATAATAATTGTAAAACATGTACAATATCAATACCTACATTTACATTTGTTAAGATGTTAAGGTATTATTTTAAGGATGCCAAGTTTAATTCTATATAGTAAAAATTTTTTCCAATACATTTATATTTAAATACTTTTTAAAGGTTTGGTTTAGGTATTGATTTATAATTGTGCATGTAAATTTTAGTACACTGCACAAATCTGCACAATTTCTAAATTATAATTATAATATTTTATTATTTAACTATTATCTTGCTGTTGTATCAAATAATTAATCTGATACCTCAAATTATTTCCAGTCTGGTAAACATGCAAATGAATATTCATATTAATATCTTGTATTTTATGCTTTTAAAATCAGATTTTTTTTTTCATATACCTATATAAGTTTTTATCTTAAAAAAAAGTAAAAATAAAAGATCAACAAGATTTTAAACACATTCATACTATAGTTACCTAAACTAAATAAATAAACTCTTTAAAACATTTAAGTTTTTAGTAAACTAGACAATTCATAATAACTTTCTAAAATTGAAAAAAAATTATATAACTCTATACACTCATACTTTTGATAACATCACAGTAGGTTTAATCTTTAATTGCGATATACAATACAAGGTACAAAATTAAAACAACACTTTGTTGTACCTATTTTTTTTTATTAATATTCAACTAAAAGTCGACTCAGTATAGTTGAGCAAGCTTTGTATTAAAATGAGTGATAACTGATTTGACTAATATTATAAACCCAGATTATTAAAACCATTTTTTTCACAAATCATCTATAAGTAAGAGTTAATAAAAATATAACTACCCATCAACATTTAAATTACGTAGGGAATTCCAAAATTTTTAAAGTATCTAGGTAATTAAAAAGAAATTCAGATAAGTATCAAATAATATAACTAAAATATTTGACATACATTTAGCGGTTCAAAAAAAAATTACATGGTACCTAGATTTATTTTTATCAAATTAAAACCTAAAACTTTTTCATACTTAGCCTGATAAGTTTGAATTATTATTTGAATATTCTTAACTTCATATATTATGTAACTTAAAATGAAGCATCAGCAATTATTTGTCTATATGTTCATTGTTATTTCCGTTAACCATACATGTCACTTAACAAATTTACATGTTGCATAATAAATACAGTTTTGAACTAGTTAATAATTAGTTCAAATTGACCTTTTATTAAATTGTAATACGTACATATTCAAACATATTATATATCTGATCTCTGCCGTTAAATTTGTATTTTAAATAAATACTAACCAGCTTATTTAATAATTAATTTTATTTGTTGCTTATTATTATACTTATTTTAAAATTATAAATATTAACGTCAAATATAAGCAACATACCTCATATACATTAGGATGCCATACTTTTGTCAGAAATCTTATGGTTGGTGGTGAATATGGATAGTCTGCAGGAAACTTCATATGAGCCTATAAAACAATACATTTCATTGATTAATTTTACTCAAAATAAAATAATGCTACAATATAAATTATAAAAATAACTTTTAGATAGGTAGAATTCACTTGTTGAGTAAAAATGATGACTTAAAATATTTAACTAGGTAAGTAAATCTACAAATCAGAGTCTAGGTATATGTAGAATGTATATTTTGAATACTGAAAATACTTAGACAATTTAACAGAAAAAAAGAGGTATTCAATACACAAAAATTTGTATGCAATTTTTGGTAACCTTCTTTTTTAAATTTTATAAAAGTTGTGAAAAATAATGTGTAATTTGATATTTTACAAATTAATTTAAACCACGTCTTTAAATTGTATCCATGATTAGCAGGGCCAAATTAAAGGGGGGCAGAGGTTCTCCCTGGTACTAGATTTAAGTCGCATATGTAATTGGCTTTTTTTACCCTTTTTATTTAATTAAATTTAATATTGTGCTTTGACTAATAGTTAATGGTAGTAATAGGTACCTACATATTATTTTTCTTATGGCTCATAATAATGTGTATGAGACTTTAGATATGAGCTAGAGATAATGGCAAAAATATCAAACAATAGGAGTATGGGCCAGAAAATAGCAGGCAGGTGAAAATTATTATCAAAAGGCACAAAATTTCTTAATCTGGCTCTGATGATGATGAAGAGCCATGACTCACAGATTAAAAAGAAACTGGAATTATGACTTCTTACTCTGACAAAATAAATACACAAATTTATTCCTTTCTTTACGCCTAAATAATATAATTACTTCTACCTAGGATATTATCAATGAGTGGGTTGACTTCTTGTATCAAGCGATTCATGTAATGAATGTACATGTATTTTGATATCATAATATAAATTACAAATTTTACTAGATTGTTTTTCTTCTTTACAATAAAACAAAAATATAAAAGTTGATGTGTTATAAATATTATAAATAGGTAGGTACCTACACAGATATATTATTTCTTTACCCAAAATGTTTGAAATTGTATGTTTGGCTTTTAATTTTTATTTAGCGCCTACGACCTACTTATACTAATTTCAAGTTAAGTGTAATAATTTACATATACAACAGATTAATACATTGATTAAAATGATAGTAACATTTAAAACTGTAAGTGCATTTAACTATTAAAGTTAATTATAGGTACCTACCTAAGATATGCAAGTACCTACACAAAGGATTTAATCACAAATTTATGTTTGTCCACTAAGTAAAGGCAAACAATAGTGATTGAAATGTTTTAGTCCTAATGACTGCTATTTATTTTATATTTAATCAAGGAATACATTAAAAATAATAATACAATAATATTATGCTTAATTTCAAATGACATGTTGTGGTAGGTAAGTAAGTCTGGTCTTTTAAGTATCTGTCCATGTGTGGTGATGTGTGGTGAACTGTAATTCATTTGAATTTGACAAAATACACTTAAAACAATCTATTATCAGTGACCTACATAAACGCAAATTCCATTAGATTTGTTCAAAATGAATCAAACGGGAAATATCTATGCCTAATCAAAACCCAAAAGGATAGAAAAGACAAAAACAGGCACCTTGAAATATCCTCCTTGGTAAAGCGTTTCTGGTGGTCCGAATATGGCCACTTCCCACTCTCGTAGGTTATCCTCGATTAGCTTTACCCTGAATCCCTCGACGGGTTCATCCTGAAGACTCTTGTACTCGTGCGCTAGGGCTCTGTGGGCGCTCGACGACAGTATCTGATTGATAGCCATAAATAATGTGTCGTCACGACGATCAGTGTGTTTGTAGTATATTATTGTTGTAAATTTAAATCGATAAGGATTTTGGAGAAAAAAAAATCGAAAAATAGTCTTTCACAAAAGGCGCATAACTACGACGATGTGGCGGAGATGTTCTTCTTCAAACGACCAAAGTGAGCACACTGCGCATTATTTTCTTTATTGTTACGATCGTTGTTAAGTTAAACGAAACGACGAGGAGGCACACAAAATGACGACGACGGTGCACAGCAGCAATACAATGTATTATTATTATTGGACGGCCGTGTGCGTGCGCGTACGATGTTTGTGCGACGCGTATTATGCGGTTGTGTTGGATATAATATTTTTTTATTCGTCCGACGAAATAAAACGACGCGGCGGCGGTCCGAAAGTTGTTGCTTGTGCGTAATAATAGTAATAACAACAACAATAACGATAATAATATGTTTTTTATAAAATATATAATATTATAATTACTATTGCACGAATATAACAACAATAATATGTATGTGTGCGACTTGTGAATCGCGAGTGCGATCGTGTCTCAGTACGGAAGGCTGTAGAGCTGGTACCGTGGTGGTGGCGAACAGAGAGCGGCGGGAGTGCGTAAAAAATAGCAAAAACTAACGAAAAAAAAAAAACAATAACAAAGATAACGGGACGACGACGACTTTGAACGAGGAGGAAACGCGGCGCAGATCGTCGACGGCGGCTTCAGAGTCGTCGCGCGTGTAGTGCCTTGTGCGTGTTACGGATCGCGACGGTATCGGAACGGCCGAGACGGCATCGGACACCGGAGTAGTGACGGGAAGGTGAGAGATCGAAAACGGGGAAAAAAAAAACGTTTTACTCGACGGAACGATCAGTACGATACTATATATTGCATACATATAAATTTTGTATTGTTATTATCATATTTTATCAGCACACTACAGAGGAGGAGTGAAGTCTGAGGAGTGAGGACTACGACCGCCACGCGGCGTGTCGGGGGCGGGAGGGACACAATGGAACAAGGTTGCCAGGCAGCCGAGAACAGCTGAGCCGACGTGTTGGTCGACTTGTCATGTGCGCCGTGCGGAAAGACGATAGTGTATTTGCAGCGTAGACGTAATATGAATACGTCTGTGGTTTGCGGCCACGGCCATAATATTTATAATAGCCGTGTTCTATGTACGTACCGTATCAGATCTTCCGAGTTCCGACAGTCTGTCGTCCGGTATTCACTTTTCTGGTATCTGGTATCTGGTTCAGTTTCAGTCGCTTCGCTTGACTGCCCACATGTTGTGCGGTGTCCACGGTGCTCCGACTGCTCCGTCGCCTGTTTAGTGTTTTGTTAGATAGTTTTATTATGGTGTGTCGACGGGTTTGCGGGAAAGTGTTTTAATATTTTATGTACAATACGATACCTCAAGAATGCTCACCCCCATTTTCCTTTAATAATGAACTTATTTTAATCGGGCCTCATATTTTTAATACTTTGACTTTTTATAATATTTAAATATTAAATAAAACGATATGACGATACCATCTTTTATTTTTCTGGCGAGAATTGCCCTTTTTTATTTCTAATTGTCAATCAGAGAATCTTTTTTTAAAATTTATATGTATTTAAATCAAAAGTAGTTTTTGTGTATCTATGTGAAGTAAGGATAATGCGTTCATATTATGATAAGGGGTTGTGAGATAATGATTTATGGCACTAAAGTCGTTATATTATGCTTTGAAAGTTTTAATAATTAACATTAATCCACCAGTTTTCTATAAATTGTAAAAAATTGTCCAAGTATAATAAATACTTGTTCCAATTTAACATATATTTAATATTTTTTTAAACCATTTTTAAGGAGGTCATAAGGTAAATACATTTTAATAACTTAGACACTACCTACTCGTTTGAATTTTTATTTAATGAATCTAGATTTTGGAAAAAAAATCGTCTGCTTAACAATAACCAAAAAAGTAAAAAAAAAAGGTTGGATCTCATTTGAAACAAAGAAGTTTATGTACCCGACGAACTCTTTAAATGGTATAAACACCCAAATAATTTAAAATATGGTCCTCGTGTTAGTATTAGTAAGTAGGTATAAACTTATAAATTCTAAGAATCAGGAAATATAGGGGTAACGTGACTCACTAGGCGAGTATGTTTAGTGAATCACTTCTTAGTTCTAAGAATATTGAAATAAATAATAATAATATTAGGTATTAAGTATACTACGATTGATAATATTACAATATAATATTATGATTTATAGTTGATAAACGTTTGATTACCTATGCAATCTTCTAGTTGGGAACGACGTCATAGGAGTGCTGAAAATTGATATAATTATGTTCCTGCTAAATCCCGTATGTATAGTCATGGACCCCTCTCGGTATAGTTTATGTTCATTGAATAAAAAAAAATAAATTATAATATTTAATTATTAAAATTAAATAGATCGATAATTTTATTTTACAGCAATAAGAAACTTTTACGCAATAATATAATAATTATTATAATAATGAATACAAAGTTAGGTTAGTTTTCAATTTGATAAAGGAAATCGCTTATATATTATATTGTGTCCGAAGTAAATGAATACTGTATGTAAATGTTAAAATACCTTTTAAAATACATTTTTAAATAAAATGTCAAAATTCAAACAAAAGAAGCGATTAGTGTGATAAAGTACTCAAATTTGCTGACTGGGAATAGATACTTATTTAAGTAACACCTGAAACTGCAATGGTATATATATAAAGACTTGTCGGTTTATTGTTGCCTTATACATTTCTCTTTCGTTCATTGAAATTATTAGAATTGTGAATCGTCTCCGATGAGTAATGACGAATGACGATCGACTTTTGCCATAGATGATAGATATTATATTATAATACTAAATACAATATGATATTCGTCATCAGTTTTCGAGTTTTTTACTTCTTTTTGATGACGCTATAGATTTTTTACTTTAGATTCTGAAACAGAATATTATTCAGAGCATTTAAATCTTTAAAATTCATAACACCGAACTCTACTCATTATAGTCTATTTAGCCACACTACGAGTCCATTATTTTTTCCGTGTGGTACTAATTTATACTTGGAGTAGACTACCGACTGGTGTTGGGGTATGGTGACAAGGAGAACGTTGTCCAGTACTGGACAAGGAATACAAAAAAAGTTATTTGGTAGACGTTAACACTTAGCAATAGATATACAATATAGTACAGTTGATAAAGCACGCAGGTGATGACTATGATATTACGATTATAATTTATAAACAACAGTTATACATTAAAATAATAGCTGTGGTTAGTGTACTTACATGTGTACTGTAATTGTGTTAAGGGCTAAGGTATAAATTGTAACCATAGTATCATACTAATAATAAATATTATTACAATGACAAATTAATGTACTTGTAATAGTAGGTATTTATAATTGATTGTGATTTGTGAATATAACTAGTTTAGTTACTAATTAGTAATTGCTATGCGATACAATACATATAATACGATATAGTTTTTTTTTTATGTATGAAGTATTATGTCATATAAACTCATGACTAGACTATTTAAAGTTAGTACCTATTGGCTATTTGGTAAAATAACTTAATTTATAAATAATAATTAATAATAGTTAATACCAGTTAGTAATTAATAATTTAAATTTTTAATTAAAATTTAATTCATTTATAAAATCCTCTCGGTCGTTTTAATTAAGATTTACAAGGAAAAAATTGGAGAGGATCAATACGTTTCGGCCACGATGTTTCGGGTCAATTTTGAGCATTCAAGAAGTTACACACTTACACGTGTAGGTAATATACAAGCTATACGTACCGACCCGTATCGGACTTAGACTTTGATATGAGTAACTATTCCCTATTGATACGTATAGAATTTTTTTTCTTGAAAATCTTGTATCCCCCGCCTATTAGATCCTATAGTGTCAGTTAGTCACCGAGATCTACCTCTGTAACCGTTCACCGAACCACGAACTATAATAATTAGTAGAATTATACCACCGAACATAGACTTCTATTATACTACACAATTATTATAGTACCTACTTAACTATAGAAATCTGTGCCACCGAATCATAATGACCATGATACCATTCTTTTATTTATTTAGGCTCTCTACCTATAGATGGCTGTGGCAATGTGGCATAAATTATCAACTATCTGGTGTTTAACTTTTAACTTACAACAGAAAGAGGTTCAGTGATTTACACTTCATGATGTGTCGTGTAACAAAATTATCTCTGATTGGCTGAACTTGGTTCCACTACAACATTTATACTCCATACCATATTGTTTATCGTTATTTTATTACACGATTCTATCACAGTAACCAAACAATACTGGTGTAGTTGAATATTATAATGATTTAGTATATTTTTGTATAATATCCATGAAGACTAATATAAGGACTAAAGAGACCCAACTCGAACGGCCGTCCCATAATGTAACATACACATATGTACATGTATGAACTATGAATGCGTTAATTTATGAGGTATACAATTTATAGGTCATGGTTCGAAATAATGCACATATTTTACAAAAAATATGAATAATCTCTTTAGTACGCGGGTTGAAGTAGCAACCCTAGCGTCCACAGCGTAGCCTGTGGCTGCGACTCATTTCGGGACGTTACCAGCAACAGAGTTTGGTCTCTTTATTCTATAATCCATAGTCCATGATAGAAATAAATAGTTATTTAGTAAATAATAATATATAATATTATATTTAATAAATAGTTATGGCTATCATGCTAATATGCTATAGTAGTATAGTCTGTCTTACGAGAAAAAGGTACCGCGTCTCGACGAAATCTGTTCATTATTGCGTATTAACCCACACCCATGGCTATAGATATCTATAGCCATGGTCACGATGTATGTGATATCACAGAATAACCAGAATGGACACACGCTGAGCACTCAAAAATCTGTTCAACTTTGTGGAATATCAGTGTATCCATGTATATAATAAAAATGTAAAATTCTTTCTGTCTGGTNTAATATTTCCATAATAATTATATTTATTAAAAAAATAAAAGAAGATTTATTTAATAATTTGTATTAATAATTAATAGGTATGTTGAGTGTATGTCTGGATAAATTAAACTATTATGAGTTATGAAATATAATATATAAGATGTATACTGTATATATAATTGGTGTTGTGATTATGATAAAAAATTATTGTATTAATAAACATATAACAATATCGAAAATGCTCATCTACACAGACCGCGACAAAACTATTTTAATCCTATTCTGTAGAATTACTCATACATTGCCCTACGACATCAACGACGGCAAAAAAAGTACATTTATATAGTATAATAATAATGATTCCACATTAAAGGATTTGTTTTCAATAAAAACGGAATGTTAGGTAGAAGTCTGAAATGACAGTTGCTAGAAACTGAGATTCAACTTACTGAAAAATTTAGGTTCCGCCAAAAAACTTTGGAGTTTGGATTTATAGTTAATTGTATTTTATTAATATTTATATATATGGTATAGTACTAGGGGTGTGTGAGGGGCATAGTCCCTCACGCGTCCGTTGCCCCCAAGATTTGTTTGGTGCTTAAGCCCCCCCAATATTTTCGGGTGAATTGCGCCTATGAGTAGTATAGTCTGTCTTACGAGAAAAAGGTACCGCGTCTCGACGAAATCGGTTCATTATTGCGTATTAACCATAGATAATAAAGATATGGATAGGCCACGCCTATGTTAAATACATTTGAGGCCGCGTTCCCGGAGGGGAAGGCAATTGAGGCTCCTTTATATTGATAGTCGATACTCAATATAGGTATACTTTATTTGGCCTCAATTGTTCCCCTCGAAGACCGCTGATAAGACCAATATGACCTATCCATATCTTTATTATCTATGGTATTAACCCACACCCATGGCTATAGATATCTATAGCCATGGTCACGATGTATGTGATATCTTCTTTACATCGTGATTGTGGAGCGGGCACAGTCGAGTGATAAGCACGTCTTATGCGTCTTTTATTTTAAATTGTAATATCAAATCAACAACATTTTGCCGTCACTCGCCAACTTTTTTGTGCGTCTAAATAGTTTTCATTTAAATTACAATGCCAAGCTGTAGTCTGTGTGGTAGAACTCAAAACTCTAAGAGCAGAGAGAAACAAATTACTTTTCACAGGTGAGTGAGATTTATTAGTATTTAATGCATTGACATTTGACATAATATCTTTACCTTGGATATGATTGTATTGTTGTGCAGTTGTGTACTTTTTTAAAGTATAGTTTTATAATAAACCATAATTGGTATAATGTTTTAGAAAAAAATATAAATTAATTCATATTTTTATCATAAGCATCGATGACTGAAGTTGTTCCACTGTTATTATTTTTTTCCTAATACATTTTGAATGATTTTGCTTACATAGGTATCCAAAATGTCCAGAGATCCGTGAAAAATGAATTGAGTTCAGTAGAAGCTATGATGAGCATAAAAGCATAATAGTGAATGAAAAAAATGTTGTGTGTTCTGCTCATTTTGTGGCTGACTCCTTAAATGTGTATAATAAAAGTACTATGTTGAAATCTACAGCTATACCATCATTAATAATTAAACGTGTTCGTTATGTAAGTTAATTGTACATAATAATTTTTATTCATTTTATAACCATTCATTATACTCAATTTAATATTATCATAATATTATGTTAGGGTAAATTAGATTATCCCGAGATAACAACAAATTTGCATTCTGATGAGAAACAAAAAGTGGATGATATGGAGGATATTGCTTGTAGTTGCTCTAGTATCATTTCAAATCCTCCTAAGGAACCTGAAATGGATAGAGTTGAGTGTTTGAAATTAAGTAGTTCTAATGGTAAAATTGCAAACGCCAATGACAGTCCAGTATCTAAGTCAATATCTAAGTCCAGTAACATCTTTAATAAAGAATCGTCAACCAAGGTATGTTTAACTTTTTTTTGTGTTACAAAAGTTTATTACAATATTAATTTCTATTATTTTTACTAGGTAAATGGAAATATATTTGTTGAAGCCAGTGTCGTAGAAGACAACGAAACACCCAGAAGACAATTTCTGAAACGAGGAATTTCGGTCTTAGCTAATGACACCAATTTGAAATCAAAAAAAATTAAAATGTTGAATCAAACAATTAGAAGCCAAAGAAAAACAATTGTATCTTTAAAATGCATAATTTCAAACCTTGAAGATCACAATTTAACACGTTCACTGCCACAGTGATTTTCTAATCTGGTGACGCACGCAGCGTATCTACGGATAACATATGTGGGACAATAAAAGAATAAAAAAAAAACGCGGGAAACAAAAAACAGACTGAAAAGAAATTTCTGTTAATATGTTCTGAAAAGCCTAATAAATAATAAAGCAATGCCGCTATGGCCAAATTATTATAGTAGGGTATTTTCAATATGCACTGTGACGATCATGGATCGGCAGTGGCTAGAAGAGCCCTACTACCAACAGTGATCCGTAATCTGCAGTGGAGGTGACCGTGTTAATGAACAAAGACACATCAACATTATGATCGGATAATTTTGGTGAGAATAAATATTTAATTACAAGGTTTTCTAAGAAAAATTCTGGAATGACGCCTATTAGAAAATATTGACCAGAACTCCGTAGATTTGCTATTTCCTTGCACTTTCGTTCTGTATTTGCTTACAACTTTGTCAGAAAAGAATTTAAAATAATTCTTCTACATCCTCGGACACTTGGAAAATGGAATTCAAATATCAACTGTGAACCTGGATTATGTTTTGAATCATTAAATTCATTATACAATCATTAATTGAAATATTGCATAGATGTATGCATAAATGTCTATGGTGGGCTGCAGCTAATTAGTAGATTCCAACATTTTCTATGAATTGATCTTAGTATTATTTAGTTATAAGTTGTCCTGAATGTTATTTAAGCAACAGTATAAATTATTTTAATTTCAGGTTTTATTATGAAGATTGGCCAACTCTTAACAATTTCAATTTTCATTTATGCTTTAAACAATGTCATAGGATGTTTATAATTACATGCGTTCCATTTTGCGATGAAGAATATCAGTTACCTGTCCGTGTACAAATGCAATAGAAAGCAGCTTGTAAAATATTGTATGTACCCGTAAGATAATTGTCATATAATATTGAATACTGCTGATAAATTGTATATTATTATTTGTAGCTTAACTAAAAACCTTATGTTTTGGAACCATTGAAGTGTTCATTTGTTAAGATATGGAATTAACTAAAAATTGAACATATGAGATCAACGTAAAATATCAGAATTGAACTATCTAAATATAAATACTGTTTTGAAGTGAGTTAGTAAGTTTAGTCGGGATCAAACTAGCATGGATATTTCTAAAAAAGTCAACAGTAGTTAATAATAATTATTAATTGGATAATAAATTAAATTATGAAAGCTTCAACAATTTTCATAAACTGAAATGATTGTAAATATCTTAGTAAATAATACATTGCCCACTAACGACTTAGAATTCCTAGTTTTGAGAAAAATTGGGAATCATTTGATACCATAGTGGTATCAAACATGTGCCCCGTTGCTTGTAAGGCCTGTAAACGCTTTAGCGTGGTTCTCAATTTTTCTCAAAAAATCATGAGAATATTGGAAATAAAATGTAGAAACGTCAATATTTTCAAAAAAATGAACTCTACAAAATGGCTATAAATAATTAAATAAAAATGTATGTATTGTAACTTTTTACCAAAATATTAAAATAAATTAGAAAAAAGGAAATATTTGTAGTTCTTTCCCCAATGAGTCTTAATAAAAAACCAGAATTATGATGTATTATATATATTTTATCATTATATCAGAAGATATCGCAATGGGTAAATCCTCACGAGACACCTGTATTTGTACTCAACATATTTTCTAATTTTTATTTTATTGAATACTTTTTTTTAATTAGTTACTTTAAATGTTTTAGTTATCATTTAAATATTGTTGACTATGTATATTTCTGTATGTTTAATATGGTATATTGTTATTTTAAATCATAATGACTTACTTAAAGACCATAACAATACATACATGTATTTTTATATTTTTAGTGAATTAATATTTGAACAGAATTGGAACATTAGGATGTTTAAGATATACTTCCATAATATTACAACTAAGTTCAACAGTCACCTACTAAATCTATGATGAGTTGTTCATGAAAATCAGGGATATATTGACAAATCTAAAATTCTTCAAGAAAAACAGTTCACTATATTATTTGTGTTTTCACAAACATGATTATAGGGGTCATTTGAGAGACACGAAAAATTAGCACTGGTATCTGCGGCTTGTTGTTTATACCCACCGTTGTGACCATTGGTTGTCAACATTAACTCTCTGCTGTTACATTAATTTATATCATATAAGTTGATTATAAAAATATAAGTAACCTTACAATTACAATATAAAAAAATAAAAATAAAATTATACTCATATTGTAGATAATTTTATATATTTTTTAAAAATGTATACATTTATAATTTGGATATCAATCAAAAAATGCCACTTGATGCATGCCAGGTAGCGCACACTTTTTGTGCCCGCAACTATAAGCCAACAAATTTTTAAATAAATTGTTCTGTTCCCCAAAAAAAACCTTCCCTATCTTTCTTTACCAGTTCTATGGCAATTTAATTTCAAGAATACTGAGCCCGAAAATAGTACAATATGTATTACTCACTCATATAAATACAAAATTGTAACCATTTATTTTGTGGGAACTAAGTTTTATTAAATAAAAAAAAAATATATATTTTATTATATTATTTTCATTTTTGACTTGTTGTTTTGTTTATGAGCATGATTGTTGCAAACAAAATTGCTAAACTGAGTTAAGTGAAATACAATAAGAATTTTGAATATTATGTGCATCTCAGTGCATCAGTAGTGATCTCTGTGATAGTTTAGTATAATATAATATTTTATGTTAGACCTTTGACATATTCAATTTTCTAGTTTAATTTAAATAATGCAATACCATACACAATGACAAAATATTATCCATAGAATCTAGCTAATTTACTTTTTTTTTTCTTTTCTAACAAAAAGATTGTTATGATGATAGAATTTAGGTATTTTAATTGAATACTTTTAATTAAATTAGAGATACAATTATTACCATTGAATGATTTTTCATTTTGAGTCAAGTAGTTCTTGGCCAGTTAACAAGAAACACAAATTATAAGTTATATCTGTTGTTATCTATAAATGTGTAACTATTAACTGATTATTTCTTGATTCGGTTTAAATCTTATAATTTATATAAGTTGAAGTAGGTACAGCCAACAATCTGAACATATGCTCAATGACAACCTTCAATAGACTGTCAATCAAAGATATCCGAGAACAAAATTACATAAACGTTTATGTACCAATAAGCATGACATATTAGAACTTTAAAAATATATGTTGGATACTTCTGAATAGTTTTACCAAATTAGTAAATAAGTAATTGAGTAATTTTGCATATTTAAAGATTTAAAAACCAAATAACATTTATCTTATTTAAAGATAAAGAGCCTTATCAACCACTATGGTCAGCTATATTTTGAACTATACTATAGATTTAATTATGATATTTTACCGTCTGTATATTTCATATTCATATTTATTAAAGTTAAATTAAAATTACTATGCATATTTTTGCATATTATTATGATTTTTGAATTATTATATCTTTTTTAAAAGATTATTCTTATAGAAATGCATATTTTATTGTATTTTAATTTTTAGCTTATTAGGTTCAGAGACCTAATAATAATTGATACTTAAGTGCATAATATTTTATGAATTTAAAATAAAACTTGTTTTATTAGGTATTTTTAAATTAATTATTTGTTATCAACACATTTTATGATACAATCATGAAGACTAGAGATCTCTATATCTCTAAAGTTCACGGATTCAACATAGGTTAATGATTAAAATTAAACTTACTACGACTGTACAGTGGTATTAGTATACTAATAATATTTATTTATAGTTTTTCTACAGCAAACTTACTATGTAAAGCAATGTTTATTATATATTATATATAGGTATTTTTAAATGAATAATTCCTCAAATAGTATTAAATTGGGTACATTGAAAGCAACAAATAAATAAACATTCAAACTGTAACATCTATTTATCTGACATTGACAAATTGAAGTAGGTACGGTAGGTATATATAATAAATTATCTATAGGTTATGAAATAAAAGGTTGGTAAATTTTTCTTTTTCCGCTAACTGTTGAAAATTGCTTTTACTACTTTTGTCAAATTTCCAATAGGCAGATTAATTGTTTGGGCGTTTTGAATCAATTGTATACGATAATACGTGTACCTACTTAATACTTATGTAAAATTAAAATGCATCTTGGTTTTACTCGGAATCTATAGTAAAATACACGGGCTACAGTAAATGAGTAGGTTGTAAGTATGTACATTTTAAGTTTTTAACGGTTCCAAGTTTATAACAGTAAACACTAAATGTATACCATATGATGCAAATATTGCAAATAATAGTACATATACACAATACACTATGACTATACTGACCTGTCTGACCTGTTAAGCCGTAAAGGTACACCGTTGTACCTATCGCACACACAATAACCCCATCGAAAGAATAAATAAATTATGTTCCCACGTAGGTTATTTTGTGTGCATTCAGACTTATTTCTTTCAGTAATTTTTATTACCACAATACCACTGCAGTGGCACTAACAAGTTTAAAATAAATAAATAATACGTTTTTTATGCGGTCTTCGCGATGCCATTTCACAGATAAAATACGAGTTTGTAGGTATGTTGAATTACATTTTACAAGCAGTAGGTGTTCCGGGACTCGCGACAACACCGTTTTGATTTGATACCTACTTGCAATGGATACGAAACAAATAAGTATAAATGTATAACATAGCTGACAGCTAGTGAATAGTGATCAGCGAAAAGTGAGAACTTGACAACTTATACAATTATAATAGGTAAAATATATTTACTCAAACTATTTTTTTACTCGGACGGGGGGACGGTACAAATAATTGCCGAAATAATTTTTATTAAAATGTGGAGTGAACTGTTGTCATTGATACACCTACGACCTAATGAATTTTACATTTTTAATGCTAAAATTATTTTTTTATGGTTTGGATTACCTATAATACCTTGATATTTTTTACTATAGTTTGCTTATTACGCTTGTTCGTTGACTAGTTTAGTAGTATCTACCAACGTAGAAACAAATAGGTAACAATAAATGAACTATTATATCACCTATCAAAGTATGAGTATCAAATATTTGTGGAATACCACTGGTAGTGTTGACAGTTGACATAGGTATGCGTCCAGGCACGCCCGCAGAGATGTAGCTCACTAGGTGCAAAATATTTTTAATATCAATATAAGATGTGGGGGGCTTTGCCCCCCACACCCCCTAACACTTATTACATGACATATATTATTTATCATCAATAATGGGTATAACAAAATATATTTAAAACATAACTCATTTTATTTATTACTTCTTATAAAATATAAAAATTAGATAGAATTTTAGATGTATAACACACACATACATATATATATATAAATAATAGTGTACCACAGAATAGATGTCAGATAACGAAATTCATAATAATATTATTGATGACCAAAATAAATGTATTAATAATAGACGCGTGGTTAGACGTGGCTGTACACAGTACTAAAATGCGGCAGACGGTGGTATCTCAGAATAGTCAGATGCCTGAATAGCTAATAAGTATTTAATATTTACTATATTGGGAATAATCATGGGCATAAATTAAAAATTTACAGAGAAGGAATTTTTATATTTTATTATTTATTTGAAAAATCCAAATTATTAAAATTCTCAGGTGGTGCATTTGCACCACCTGCCCCCCCTCTCCGGGCGTGCCTGTATGCGTCTGAACCACAAATTAAGCAATTATCTTCCTACCTACTGAAACAGGTCGGTATTATTGCTATCAAAATGAGAGTAGCAATAATGGTAAAAAATGTCTGTTTTAAGTGTTCGAAATCTGGATGTATGAAATGTAATTGATAACAATTTCGAAAAATAATGTGAATATAAAATATATTAAATCCATATTCACTGACTTGATGCATAGTTAATAAATAAAATAAAATATTTTATGTTATAAATTATACTTGGAATGTAATAAACGCAAAATGCTATAATTAAGCTGAAATGTAGTATACACATTAAACCATAACACATTACCTACACCAGCTCTAGTGGCTTAAAAAGAAAGGTTCAGGTGTTGCCTGAGCAACACCTTAATGTTGAGTAGGTGGGTGTGTTGTGGCTATTGATATAAGGCTAATAGTGAAGTAATTAAGTATTTATAGAAATACGATATTATAATTAAGGATTACTAGGTTTAATGGTAAGTTTTTAAAGAATGCGTTTTACTAGAACAAAAAAATAATCTACAAAATTGCATCAAGTGCATTGAATAATAAACAATCGCCTTAATAACATTTATCGAAATAACAATATTTTAAAGGGTTGTCGGTAGTTCTTAGATCGCTTACAATCATTTGAACAACACCAATTTATTTTTATACACACGCCACTGACCAGCTCTACACCATTTACTATAATTACTGTTAATTATTATACTGCAGATACACATTGAAGTAGCGGACTTTAATGCTACAGGCCTACTGCCTACAGCCCGTATGCCCCATAGGTATAATATATTGTTAGTTGTTGTGCTACACGAACACAACCATACCACATCGCGGATGAGGCATGATATAAGTCATAACAACCCACCCGATATTCAAACCCGCGACTAAAAAATAATAATAATTCGGAAGTGTCCGCTTCTGAATAATATCCTCCACCAACGTAGGTATTATACAGCTGAAATGTTTATTATTTACATGGTCGTTATTAGCACTTAGAATACATTGTGTTGTTTTACGTCCAATCAACGGTCAGAATCACGGACGTTACGAAATTATTACGTCCTGGTGATATAGTATATACCTACACAGAACGCGCGCGTGTGTGTGTCTATAATGTATATGTTTTGATACGAATGATGGTAATATACGTATGGTGAACGGTGATGTTTTTTTTAGGGCTTTTATTGTGTAAATATAATTTGTTATCAATCTGAAATCGTCTGCGCGATCGAAACATTGAAGTGATGAACCCACAACATCATTTACATCGATCGTCCATTATATACATTCAGTGATGACGGTGTATGACGGCTCATCAAGGCGGGCCCCCGCAGGTCATCAAGGCATAAGTTAGTTGTTGGAAATCAAATAGAACCCATAAATATATTATTTCTTAAATTTCTGTGCTTTTAGGCTCAGAGTATGTAAGAAATCTCAGATTACCCTTTCAAGAGCGATTGCCGAGCAGGAACTCAGCTGGTCACCTATGTATATATAGTCGGACAGTACAGAGTCTATAGTATAGTAGGTAATAGTATAGTCTGGTATATAAGTCCGGTACGGCCCACGTCAAGAAACACTGGGCCAGATGGACTGTATTGTCATAGAGACATGATAGTATGATACCGGCAGTGCAGATTGCAGTTATAATACGCTTTCATTCATAAAATAATTCAAACACCGGAGTAGGTATACCAGCTACGCGATAATAATCTGAGTCAGTAGGACGATTGTAGAACCCAACTAGATATAGTTTTTCAGATGGCAAAACAAAACGAGTGGGAAGTCGTATTCGCATGTACACAGACATAGTACTGTTGCAGTTTACTCATATATGACAACGCATTATATATAGGTAGGTTTGTAATCTATACAACGATATTGTAGATTGCGTGGTCAGATATTTGCAGGTCACATATATCGGTAGGATGAGGGGCCAGGGGAGAGATTAAAACGTACCTATAAGTGCTACGTAACAGTTTAGGCCCTCGAGGGTCAATAACTCCCCCAAGTCTCTCCAACCACTAATCGCCTTATAGCTTTACTAAATAGCTGGTTTAGTTCGTCACTGCAACAAGACGGGGGAAATATAATATAATATTAGGTAGGTATATATAATATTATTCTGACTTTGGAACGCTCGTGTATATAATATGTCACCCGTTGCAAAGAACAATCCCCCCTAACCTAACCCGAAAAAATGGAAAATCCTCGATTGCAAACCGATCGTAAACAAGTGCGATACCTATATATTATGTTATCTAGTAGGCAAAGATTTCAACTGGGTATCGAGGAGCAGACTATGCTTTTTAACGCGATGCGATGGAAAAATCATGTTTTTGCGGTATAGGTATGCAATGGTTGTATTATAGTGTTCGTCTCGAACGAGATTGCACCACATGGACACGGCGCACACAACACGATAATATAATATTATATATTATTTTGATCGCTGCAAAAACCGCCAAATATGGTCAATCGCGGCGTTATGAAAACATTGAAAACGTTAATCAGACTTTATATTTATATACATATTACGTGCATATAATATATACCGACTCTACGCGCGCGTGTGCGTGTATTTAGGTACATACGTTCTCCTTCGATTTCCATTTTGGGTATGTCTCAATATCTCGGCGTATTCGCGACGGATAAACCGGCTGCCTACGTATATCCCGCCGTCCTGCGGAGGAAGGCTGCATCATCGATTTTTATACGAAGGTTTGAGTGGGAGTGCCTTACATGGTCCGGAGAATCGGAGAAGGAAATCGTAACGCGTGCGACCGGTTTGGTATACGACGAGCACGCATAATATTATAACAACAAAATTTAATAATATTATTATTATGAAAAATCTCGACCGCACAGTTTTCATCTTATTATTAGGTATACCTACTGAATTAGGTAGGAATGTCTGCATAATAGCCGAAAATCATTTCCGGAGGCACTGTATATAACTAATATACATATATATATATATATATATATAAGCCAACAAAATGTGTAAAACGAAAAATAATGTTCAATTCTGATAATCCAAGACGAGAGTAATCCCCTAAAACACCCCCCTCCTCCCCATATTTTCATTACGTTCCTTACAACGAAGGTACATAATTGTTGTTAAGAAAGTTTATATTTTATTATTTTATATGAACGTTTAAAATGAACCGAAATAAATGTACATGACGCGTGTTATAATACATTAGGGACGTAAAAATGTACTAGAAAAATGAGTGATGCGTTGACTTAAAAGTTCACATTTTTTATTTTACTTACTGAACTACGGGATATAACTATAACGATGGCAATAAAATATAGATCAGAAGAACATATACCTATATAATATAATATACCTATGTATGTAATAAACTATAAATATACACTACCGTCACTATCTATTTAAGGTTAGTTTTACCTACAACCTACCTAATCTAATCAATGAATAAAGATGTAGATTGTAGATTGTGGGATTTTAAAATTATTTTTCATAGATTTGAATAATTTATGTTATGTCATAAAATAATGTGCTTATGACCAAATGTTCTACTAGTAAATTGAACATAATTAATTGAATTAAAATGCTTAACATGTTTGTGCCATTTATACTATGACGTATGGGTAGGTATAGCCTTTCGTCTCTTTAGACCTCGAAGTAATTCTAAGAAGTATCACAGTACTAGTGATCTTATTCTCGAAATATTATTTATATTGCTAAATACGGTTACCTACTTACCGACTACCTACAAAAGTACAAAACACGTATTCATTGCAAGCAGCCTGCCAGTAACTTATAATTAAAAAAAAAAAAACTATAATAATATAATGTAAAATAGACAATATGATAAAATATCGACACATTTTGAACATATTTTGGGGGAAGTATTGAATACATTTATTCAATTATTATTATTATATTTTTCAATGCCAAGGAGGATTGTATAGTCTTAACATCAAAACAGCATACAAGTATAAGTTTTAATTCCCACAAAGTTATCATTCGATGTATGTAATAAATAATATTATTTTATTTGATATTTACTGTTTAGCGATCACTGATCAAGTATTAATAAATACTTTATAAATAAAAAAGGTTACAAATAATTATTTTTTGAGAATAAAGCAATAATGTACACAACATACGTCATGTGATGATAGAGTAATTGATGTTGTAATAATAATATTTTTTTCGATTTAAACGTTGGTACATATTAAAAGTATTTTAAGTACTTCCTACATAGTTTTTATGTTAACAGTTTGTACTGCGTTGTATAATTTAGTTTTAAGCCGTTAAATAGGTATATTTTACGAATGTTTAATAATACGTTTTCGTAACAAGTACACGATTTCATAAACTGCAATTTGTTATGAGCATCTATACGAATTGTATACAAGTCGTCTCCCAATGCTTTAAACTATTTTAAATGCACGAATCAATACAATCACTTAAAATGATTTAATTTTTTTATGTTTCTATAGCTATCTATTACGGTTAAACATCAACAACTGAGGTATAAACAATTAGGTCTACCTAGTCTAGTACTGAATATGTGCACAAAATATACTAATACCAATAAGGAATTGAAATACCTATACAATTAATGCTAAACTTTATATAATTACGGCGAATACGATTTTTTTTTAAAAAGTTATTATTATATTAGCAATTGATTAATTACATCTGTTTTTGACGAAGAATATGAGTGTAATTTAAAATAATAATTAACAACTAACGTATTACCTACGTGCATATTATTAACGATCAAACACGAACCATTGATATAGGTACTTATAAAAATAAAACACAACAATATTACCAAGTCTTAAAAAAACAAATTTATTTAGTTCAAAATATAAGCGACTATTAGTGATGAGTAAGATAAAAAATTGTCATAGGTAGTCGGCGTAGGACGAAACGGGTTTAAGAGAGTTGCATTATAATAGTGTTGTGGAGGTTTGTGAAGGCGTATCCCACTTACTGCTGGCCACCTCTTCGATTCACGAAGCACAGCATTCATCGAGACTCTCGTCCGTCAGTAGTCGAATAACGCTGTACTCATTCGCTCTGTTGTTATACTGTTTATTTATTTATTTTTTTAAATATTAATATTTTTGTTTGTGCGATCGTTTATGTGCGTCGGGTGTTTTTTTTTTGTTGGTATTGAAGTGCTATAAGAATCGTTAAATTATTATTTGTTTAATTTCTTTAAATAATAATAATAATTTTAAAAAATGTTTAAATCTACAAAAAAAACCAAAGACCCCACCAAAAATCGAGCTGTAAGTGACACTGCAAAGGTAAGTGAAAAAACTATTATTAAGAATGAAAGCTCGACGGTGGTTCCGAAACAAATGTTCAGCAGTAAGGTAGCTAACGAACAGCCATTGAACGTAAGCGGTAAAGGGCGCAGTTCAACGCCGCAGACCGCGAAAAAGACGTTAGTCAAAGGCGTTGTTTCCAGGCAGGCTGCAGAATCATCATCCACAGCTTCTATTTCAAAATCACTGAGTTCGTCTTCCATAAAAAAGACTACAACTGGTAAAAGCATTAAGACCATCACCACCGTCGATCAAGATGGTAATATCCATACGACCGTGGAAACGGTAGACGACATACCACAATCAACCACAGAAACCACTACTGAAGAGTCGAATACCGCAGATTCGGCCAATGCGTACGTCGAGTATGCCGACCAATATTCCTTCGAAGGCGCTATAGAATCGCCGGACGGATTGAACTCGCCGCGGTACTCTACATCAAATCGTTTAACTTCGTCGCAGAATTTTGAAAATGAATCATCGTCGGTTGATCAATCGGTGTCTACGGAGACCAATTATAACACCGTTACCTCACACGTTAGTTCCGAATCAAAACAAATGTAGGACGTAAAGGATACAATACAACACGATAATACAGTAAGGTCAGTAAATGGGAAATTAATTAAATCAATAAATGATATGTCACTTGATGACTCATATCAACCAAATATTACCGGGAAAGTCGATTTTACAAACACAACGATTAATACAAATATAAATTCATCTGAAAATGAAACTTCGAGTACTACCCAACTTGACGAAATAAAAAATATGAACTATGGTAAAAACCATCAACAAATTAATAATGACTCAGTAGAACTAAAAACATCTGCGAATACAGTTAACTTATTAAATGACACTAGAGAAAAAGCATCTACTTCACGGGACCACAAAAATGCAATTTCTAAAGAAATTATTAATAACCAGGAAGTAAGTTCGGGATTAACAGTAAAAATGGTCGGTGGAAAGTTGATAAAACAGTTTAATACACCCTCAAAATCTAAACAATCTCAAAATAAAGTAAATGCAAAAGAGGTGGATATAACAAACACGTTGGACAATAATAAACAACAGAATAAAAATGACGTAAATACTTCATTTGAATCAGATATAATTGATCAAAATGTATCTACCGACAAATCAAATGATTATAGTTCCGAAATGTTCATTACACAAAAGTATATACCGATATTTTCAAGAACAAATCAAGAAATTGATGAAATAACGTCGTCGAGTAATGAAAATTCAAAAAACTTTTATGACAAAAATAATAAAATTGATGATCCCAGGTATCTGAATAATACCGAATACAATACAAAAGACTTATTCGAAAAAAATAAAAATATTGAAAATGATGGTTTAACAGTACGTATGGTAGGTGGAAAATTAATAAAATCTTTTAAAGAACCGACAAAAGCTCAAAAAAATGTATCAAATATCTCAACGTCAAGTAATATATCAACCAGTGACATTTCATCTGGTGATATTACAACATCAACATCGTTTATTACAAATGAGAAATCGTCGTTTTCAAGTTCATTTGGTGAAACTGACCATTCTGATACAAAAACATCTAATATATCTCAGTCTGTTAATAAAAAAACTGACCAATCAGATGAGTCAAAGAATAGGAAACAGTCAGGTGTGATAAAAGACAAATCTAAATCAATAACCAGTGTAGACATTGTTGACGAAGACGGTTTGTCTGTACGTATGGTCGGTGGAAAATTAATTAAGACTTTTAAAGAGCCAATAACGTTAAAAAAAAATATAATTGATGTGTCAAAGTCGAGTAATATTTCATCTAGTAATATTTCTTCAAGTGATATTACAACGTCTACATCGTTTTTAACGAACGAACAAACATCAGTTTCAAGTTCATTTGTAGAAAGCGATCAATCGAATATAAAAACAGCCAAATCCATGTATCAATCAGCAGATCGGCTAGATACTAAGAACGAAAAATCTAAACCAAATACATTTGTTGAAAATGTCGATGAAGAAGGATTGACGGTGCGCGTAGTTGGTGGAAAATTAATTAAAACATTTAACGAGCCAACACCGTCCAATAAAAATAATTTTAATGTTTCTAAATCCAGCGATGTATCAACTAGTGATAATTTGTCAGGTGATATAACAACGTCCTCCTCCTTTATTAGTAATGAGCAATCATCATTATCAAGTTCATATGGAGAAACTGACCAATCAAATTCAAAAACGTCTTATTCTGAATATCAAAAAACAGACCGACCAGATAAATTTAAAAACAAGAAACAACAAGAAATCAAAAATAATAAATTCAAATCTGAAAAAAATATTAATAATGTAGACGAAGAAGGGTTGAATGTTCGTATGGTTGGTGGAAAATTAATTAAGACTTTTAAAGAGCCAACAACATACAAACAAAATAATACTGATGTATCGAAATCAAGTAATATCTCAACTAGTGATATTTCATCAAGTGACATTTCTACGTCAACATCCTATTCTACAAACGAACAAAGTTCAGTTTCGAGTTCATATGTAGAACGCGATCAATCAAATGTTAAAACATCGAAATCTTTGCATCAATCATCTGATCGACCACATAAAACAACAAACATGACACAGCTAGATAGTAAGAAAAATGAATCAAAACAAAAAAGCTCTGGTGCAAATGTCGACGAAGAAAGCTTAACTGTGCGCATGGTCGGTGGAAAATTAATTAAGACATTAAATGAGCCAACATCAACTAAGAAAAACAGTTTTGACGTTTCTAAATCAAGTAATATTTCATCTAGTGACATTTCATCTGGTGACTACACAACATCAACATCATTTATGACAAATGAACAATCATCGTTTTCAAGTTCTTTTGGAGAAGCTGACCAATCAAGTATAAACACATCAAAAACATCTAGGTCTGAAAATAAGAAAATAGATGAGATACAAAATAAGAAACAACCAGAGTCAAAAAAAGACATGTCCAAATCAATAACTACTGTTGATATTGTCGACAAAGAAGGATTGTCTGTACGCATGGTCGGTGGAAAATTAATTAAAACATTCAATGAACCAACCCCTACCAAAAAAAATACTACTAGCTTACCGAAATCAAGTAATATTTAAACTAGTGATATTGATATTTCATCAAGTGATATTTCTACTTCAACTTCGTTTATAACAAATGAACAATCATCATATTCAAACTCATTTGGGGAAACAGCCCAATCAAAAATATCTAATTCCGTTAATCAGATAACTGACCGATCAGATGAAACCAAAAATAAGGAACAACTGGATGTAAAAAATAATAAGTTAAAATCTGAACAAATTATTGATAATGGCGATGAAGGTTTGTCTGTACGTATGGTCGGTGGAAAATTAATTAAAACTTTCAATGAACCGACCACAACCAAAAAAAATACTACTAACGTATCGAAGTCCAGTAATATTTCAAATAGTGATATTTCATCAAGTGATATTTCTACTTCAACTTCGTTCATAACAAATGAACAATCATCATTTTCAAGCTCATTAGATAAAACTGACGGATCGGATAGAAAAATCTCAACGACATCTAAGTCAGCAAATAAAAAAACTGACCAATTAGTAGACTCAAAAAATAAGAAACAACCAGTCGTGAATAAAAAAGACAAGTCTAAACCAATAACTACTGTCGATATTGTCGAAGAAGAAGGTTTATCTGTACGCATGGTTGGTGGAAAATTAATTAAGACTTTCAAAGAGCCAACACCGACAAAAAAAACGATTACTGATGTGTCAAAATCAAGTGATACTTCAACTTATGACATTTCTTCAAGTGGTATTACAACGTCAACATCGTTTTCTACAAATGAACAAACTTCGGTATCAAGCTCTACAGAAGTAACTGATCAGTCAAATTTAAAAACGTCCAATTCTGTGTATAGAACAGATAGACCAGATGAAGTGAATGATAAGAAACAGCTAGACTCTAAAAAAGAAAAATCTAAACCAAATAAACCTGTTGAAACTGTCGACGAGGAAGGTTTATCAGTGCGTATGGTTGGAGGAAAATTAATCAAGACTTTCAAAGAACCAACACAGTCCAAAAAAAATACTATAGTAGTTTCAAAATCAACTAATTATAACACTGGTGATATTTCTTCAAATGATATTACTACGTCAACATCGTTTATTACTAATGAACAATCATCATATTCAAGTTCATTAGATAAAACTGACCAATCGGATACAAAAACCTCAACGACATCTAAGTCTGCAAATAAAAAAACTGACCAATTAGTCGACTCAAAAAATAAGAAACAACCAGTCGTGAATAAAGACGAGTCTAAACCAATAACTACTGTCGATATTGTCGACGAAGAAGGTTTGTCTGTACGCATGGTTGGTGGAAAATTAATTAAGACTTTCAAAGAGCCAACACCGACAAAAAAAACTATTACTGAAGTGTCAAAATCAAGTGATACTTCAACTTATGACATTTCTTCAAGTGGTATTACAACGTCAACATCGTTTTCTACAAATGAACAAACTTCGGTATCAAGCTCTACAGAAGTAACTGATCAGTCAAATTTAAAAACGTCCAATTCTGTGTATAGAACAGATAGACCAGATGAAGTGAATAATAAGAAACAGCCAGACTCTAAAAAAGAAAAATCTAAACCAAATAAACCTGTTGAAACTGTCGACGAGGAAGGTTTATCAGTGCGTATGGTTGGAGGAAAGTTAATCAAGACTTTCAAAGAGCCAACGCCGTCCAAAAAAAATACTACTATATCGAAGTCAAGTAATATTTCAACTAGTGATATTTCATCAAGTGATATTTCTACTTCAACTTCGTTTATAACAAATGAACAAACTTCGGTTACAAGCGCTTATATAGAAAGCGATCAATCAAATTTTAAAATTTCAAAAACGTCTACAAACCAAAAAACTGATCAACCAGATACTACAAAAAACAAGAAACGACCAGACACTAAAATAGAAAAGCCTAAACCAAAAACTACTGTTGATAATGTCGACGAAGAAGGCTTGTCGGTACGCATGGTTGGTGGGAAATTAATTAAAACGTTTAAAGAGCCATCTCAAAATGTTGTAAAAAGTACCTCCAAGTCTAATATATTGAATACTAATTTTAACATCCAACGCACTGATGTAAATGTAGATACTAGTTCTCAAGTTTTAAATACAACTTACATTATTGATGAATCGGTATCAAATAATGAAGTAATAAAGACGGTTAAGACTAGTAATGATAGTAATACAACTATTGTTGATGGAAAAACGGTGAAAAGTTTTAAAGGACCAGAGAGGACTCCACGGAAACCGAAGTCTGATTTTCCAGATAAAACAAATGTGGATGTGGTGCCTTTCGATAATAACTATATTACTTCGTTGAACGATACTAAACACGTTCATGATGTATTTTACGACTTTTCCGAAGAATCTTACATCGAGTCTCGACAGTTTTCGGAGCAATCTATAGTTCAAGATTTTCAAGTAACATCGAATACGTCGGAATATTATCCCGAAAGACCTGTTAGAAATAGGGATATAAGAGACAACAGCGTTGGTAAAGATATTACCGACTTCGTGTCTGTTTCAAACCACGCAGAAGTAATAGAAAATAGAACAACTTCCGAAGTGGTTTTCGAAAAATCAGTAGTCAAAGGTATGACCGAAAATTATGAAAACCGAGTATCTTCATCAAAAAACGTCCGAGAAAATAAAGTAGACAAAAAGCCTAGAAATCAAAAGGAAATTCCTGCGACCCCGAAGGAACAATGTATTTGCGAAATTTGTACCTGTGGGTAAGTCAAATCAAACATTTACATATAAATAAAATATTTTAATTACAAAAAATAATAATTAACTCAAAGTAGTAGGTACATAATTAGGTTTTTTTTTAATCCCAAAACGTTAAAGACTTAACTCATTTTAGTCATTCGAGTAATTGAGAGTGATGATGTTGACTATAATTACTTTGAAATTATATGTAGAGGCATTGTCCCTGAATTTAATGCTTAACTTTTTTTAATTTTTGATTATTCAGGAATTTAAACCTTGAATTATTTAAGTATTTAATGTTACACATCATATTAACTAGTTTATAAATATAAAAAAAGCGTTCTTAAAAACTCAGGACTATAATTGATCTACACTTAATTATTTAAAGTTATATGTAATGAACATCTTGACATTGTGTCACTTAGGTAGTATTGCGTTGGAGTATATTGGTATAGATACTACTACACCGTAATATATGCCAGTAAAATGTATATAGGTACTTAGATAATAGTTGTAGATATTATAAGTAATTTATGAAAAACAAATTAAAGTATTATATGTATATACTATATATATATAAACAGTATAAATATAATAAATAAAAAAAATAGAAACTGCTTAAATTGTAAGTTTGTGTACAATGATAATCAAATAATAGAAATGGACCAATAGATACCAATCTAATGTAAATCGAAATAATAATTATGTGGGTTGGACATATTTCACTCGTCATGCAAGATTTGAACTACTAAATCTTGTATTACTTAGTTTTTGCTAATGCATACTAATGTAGTACTTACCAAATATTTGAAAATATAAATATTTTTTTTGCACTGGGAACTAGAGGGTACAGTACACAATTTGTTAGGGTAATTACTAGAGCTAGGATTTTAATGACCTAAAAAATACACAAAAATGACTAAAAAATGTACTTAGATGAGCAAAAACAAATTAATTTTGAAATAAATATTATTATTAATTATAAATTATTAACTATTATTTATTCATTTATAAGATTTATTTTAAGAAGTAAATTATACAAATATATTTAAAATTGAGTTGACTTGTGAGTTTAATTAATTATATTACTTTTTTGATTCATACCACTTTGCCGAATACCAATTCACTGAAAACTCAATTTGCCGACAAATATACCAGTTTTAAAATATTTTTAATATTATTTTATTAATATAGTTTCAATTTTCCCGATTTGCCGACAGGTGACAATAATTTTATCGAAAACGGATAAACAGCAATAATATTATGGTATTATTTCGATAGTTCAAAGGTACCAACTATTTTTATAAAGGTACTTAAGTAGGTACTAGTTGAGATTACCTATGCAACACATAACAAAAAACTTAAAATAAACAAAAGTTAGTTTGAATACACAAAATGAATGTAATATTTGTAAAAATGAGCTTAAAAATGCAAAACAAAATTTACACATTCTAAATTATTATATCAAGAAACAAATTTAGTTTTTGGTTAGAACTATATAACATTTAAAGAAAAAAATTGCTTAGGTCACCAAAATCCTAGCTCTAGTAGTAACTAAATACCTACGTCTGAATTAAAATATAAAACATGTGAATTAATAAAGAGTACGAAAATACGACTGTTAAATCTATTTACAAATTTATTGAAAAGACGTCAAATTGTGTTTCAACCATTTCAAGGGACAGTGAAAAGGCGTGTAAAAATTAATGAATCAATTTTTCGTTTTTCAATTTTGTAACATTTATTTTAGTTTGGTGATTTGAAAGCAGAATATTTTTTCAAAAATATTAATATACAAAATATCGAATGCGTATCATATACATTTGTATTAACAATAAAATTTTATATGAACCTAATATAGATATATTTATCAAGTATCGGTATAATTACGTCTTGCCACATCACTAGGCTAATTTTAACTTTCAATGCATATTATATAAATTTAAAAAAATCTATTTGCTTAGTATTTGAAATTTATAATGCATAAATGTTTTTAGAAAATTAGATTTCTGAATAAAAAATAATAAATATTGGTTGTAATCATACAAATTAAAACCATTTGTAAAAATAAAGTGTTGTATGCGTTGTTTAAGCTATATAAAAAATAAAAACATATTTCAAATCCTAATAATATCATATAAAAATTGGGTAACTGAGAATACTACCTAGTTTAGCCTCACCGATCATTCCGCAGCAACACATATACTTTTAGGAAAACGTCCAAGTCAATAATACGTAGAATCCGTCATTAAAGTAATTTTGCAGACATTTATTATTATTATTCAGTGCCTAGGTACCTCACGAATGATTTTCAATTTGAGAAAAATAACATAGTAATAACTAATAATTCGCTGTAAACAAAAGTTACTATACGGATGGTACTGTTGGATACTATGCCCTTAGCCAACATCATGACGTTTGTACAATATATAGGCACGTGCATGCTAATTTGTTTTTATATTTAAATAAGTAATGCATTTATAATTGTCTATACAGCAATTAAACAGGGACCATTCATTTCGTTTGCAGTCCGACTGTTCTACCGACCGTATCAACATTTTATTGCAATTCGTATAGGTATATATTGTGTATAGATACCACGGTTATGTACCTAGATAACCGTGATGGTAGGTGCCTATATAACGATACCGCATGTACGACAGTGTACGTATTTATGATATTTTTTTTCTCTTAAAAATCTGTAGGTAATAATCTGCTTGGCAATTTGTAAATGTATATATTTTTTTATCTAGTCCGCCAATCAAAATCTGCAATAAAAAACGGTACCTACATATGGTCAGTTTTCGTTTAAAAATAAACACATAATATTATACTATAACCCCAAACGTAATAGGTAGGTGTGTGTGACGATCGTTGGCGTTCCGTAGTTGGTATACACGCGAAACGATCGTAAACGGTTAACGCGTATATGGTAGGTGTATATGTATGTATTGTATTACGTCATATACAGCGAATAGTGATCAATTTTCGCACGACGCGCCGCAAGAAAGTTTACGAACAATATTATTATTATTATTATTATTATTATTATTATTAATGATAATTAAACTCGTTTTATTCTCGCGCGTTTCCCGTCTCCAGGGATCCGGCAGCAATTTTTTATCCAGCGTAATTCGACGCCTTATTTATACGTTCTGTTGCTCGTCAATATTTGCGTGCATACAATGAAACGCAATGTTCATTTTCACATGAAACACGACGACTAGTTTGACAACATGGGCCTCCGCTTATGCAGGTACTAACACTATTGTGAATTGTGATCGCAAACTCCAAGTCTCCAAATACCATTTGGCCAGTGTTTTTAATGCTCGAGAGTCCAGGACCAGTTTTGTATCGATAGTCTGTTTTTGTTTCAGTACAATTATTCCAAAGCTATCAGTGTTGGTCAGAAAAAGAAATAGAAACTCTATTGTAAACCGATGTTAAAGCCCTAACCGGCTTATTGGGATTACTTGAAGCTATAATTTTAACCTCATTAATTAGATTAAAATAAACATAGGTACATTCATTGAATGAATTTATCAATACTTATAAGTTATAATAATATGGGTCATTGTAATGATAATATTACAGTAATAATTAAAAATATATTTTAATATAAATAAAAATCAAATAAATATATTAATCATGATTCATGGGTAATGATTGCATTTTTAATAGTATGAAGTACGATTCATTTCACTAATTTTAAATTTGGCTTACATTAAAAAAAATAATACCGAATTTTAATTCTTAATCTTTTGTTATTGACAAACTCAAGGAATTTATATTTATTGAAACTGATCGGTTTAAATTATAGATAAAATCTTGATAAAATTAGTAACACTCCTTCCCACACTGGTTGCTCTACCAAGTCTTTATAGTTTATGAACTATAATTTATAAACCATCGGGTAATTATTTTTTTCCAAAAGAGAAGTAAGCATGTTGCTGTCTCAGAAATCGGGCGACTACAGTAGTTTTTTATTATTATTTCAAACGATGGTGTGCATGAGTGTTATTTTTGCAATCAAAATCTTTTTAAATGTTTAAGGTGCATTATTAGACGTATTTCGTTGACGTAGTTAAGACCGGGGGTCATGGGAAGAAGGTCTGAGACCGCGACTGCCGCTGATGATGTGGATCATTTTTTTTAGGTTTTACCGTCGATGTTTATATTACTATTATTATTATTATTATTATTATTATTATTATTATTACACTACAGTTGCCGCCTCGCCTCGCCGTCTAACTCTTGTCCGTTCTGCACAAAATGCTCGTTTGCAAACCCATTGTTTCACCGTCGTCGACTCGGGCGTGTACCCATACTATAATACAACTATAGATCGCGGGCGACCGGTTCCCGCGATAACGCTAAAACTGAAATTAAAAAAACGCTCCGGGTTGCCCACTTCCCGGATGAGTGTAGGTATTTCGTACATATTTTCATCACACACTTTAGTATACATTACAGCATTACAGCAGTATAATAATATACACCGTGTGTACATAGAACACACTCGGCAAATACTCGCGAATAGGTCGTGTTGTAAACGATCAGTATTTATTATTATTTTTTTACTGTTTCCGACCAGCATGCAGTGAAAACCAACGACAGCAAATTCTAGTCTGTAGATGATATTAAATATTATTATTAAAATGTGTTTTGTAAATACCGTATAATGTAAATACCTAATCGTTTAGCTGTAAATAAGGTGTTTTTTTTTCCGGAAACAAAATATTTTTTCAATACTCACTTCGACCTAAATATAGTACTAAAACAATGTGTGTAGCCCACCAGCCTACGACGATTTAGCTGAAGTCGAAATCGTCATTTTCTGTTGACGCAGATATCAGCCGTCACCGCACCGTTCAATATTTTCTGTTTAAACGTGTAGTAACATTGTTGTAGCACTTAAAAATATTATAATATTATATATACCTACCTCCCGATAGTATAGGTGTACCTACTATAGAACCGTAAACGGTTATGTCGACATAGGTGTGATTTGAGAGAAAGGATTTTTTCGTCATCCAGCTGGATCCTGTGCTAAAACGAAACGTTCGTCTACCATTTTTTTTTTTCAAATTTCTATTGCGAATTCGCAGTATTTGCTGTATATTATATACAATCAAGCAGGAATGTTTCTATTACAAACTGCTCTCGATTTTGGTAGCGTGTTTATTATTATTAAAATATTTTAGGTACCTACCTATGTATATTGAATAAATCCAGGTGATAATGTTCAGAAAAACATCTATTAAGTAATAAAATCCAACGTTATAATAGTTACATTAGAGTAGTCTCAGAAATCCATTTATACACACATGGCATATCATAAAAATTAATATATTAAACATATAAACCTTGTAACTTCGTCATATTTTCAAATGGAAATCATTTTTATTATTTGATTTTAAAATGAATATTTTTGTAATTTTTTTTTTTAAGACTTTTTCTCCATTCTATTAAATTCGATTTGCTTTTACCTTTAACCGGACCTAACCCTTGATTATCTCGATCAAAAATTTTATCCGATGGAAATTTTATTATATTTTCTGAAAAGTATTACCATTGACATTTTCAATAATAATAACAGCGACACCTACCATATTGGTTAGTTAACGATCAATTGAAAGGCGCCACATAGCTGCAGATGGTTGACATTTAGTCAATTAGTCATCGGCGTTACACATAAACCAGCCTCTAAATATATCTATATACCTTATAGTTCCATTTATGGTCCGCATATAATAGTAGGTATATATATGTATAATCGACTTGTGCGAGGTCAACCCTTTCTGGTATACGCGTTTATTGCGCACACACACTAATACACTATATACGTAGATTATGTTATATGATGTACATATGTATTATTGTCGTTCCCACTTGTATGAGCGACGATGTTGACTAGGACTACGACGACCGACTGCTTTCTAACTCTGTTTTTTTATTATTATTACCGACGATAAAAGAATATATTATTATTATAAACCTACCATGTTGGATTTGGTCGGACTCAGCTGCATTGCCGGGAGACACGGGGCCGTCAGCGTGATACATATATACATATATATAATATATTATTTACCTATACCTATGTCCTATATACATTATATGAATAGAGAATCGTCAACTCGCTTTCACGTGCATTATAAAATATACGCATATTCATAATTTTGATTTGTTTCCGTTCACAAGCCTTTATATAGCATGCGCTGGCCACGTATTCCTACACCTCATAAATGATCGACTTTCTGCGTACATATATATTATTATTATTATTGTATACTTCCCGTTGCGCAACACTGCACGACGTTTCATAATCATCTTTGTACAGCCGCATATATTATTATAATTACAAGTGGGCTTTATGACAATGGTACAGTATAGTTATTGTACATAGACGGTCTGAGATCTTGGTACCCCGCTCCTCAGAGTTTATTCATGAAATATTAACACTGCGATTCGCGAACCATAATAAATATTTATATTACACGTAATAGGTGTTATTTTCTTTTATTATACCGCATACCTAGAGTTATTGAAGTAAGAATAGATGCAACGAGTATAGTATATTATGTAAAATATTTTTGTCGTACCTCATTAGTTATTTCCCTATTTATCATGCAGTTTAAAAACGATTTGAATGACGACGAACAAGTCATGGAGTGTCGTAACTAATAATACTCATTTTTGTACATAGTGTTCAAATAAAACATAATTCGTGACGATACGTACAGAATTTAAAAATATATATTTGAACGCTGTTATTTTCATAGCACCTTTAAACTAATTAGTCTTTTTAATTATATCATGACGTGACATGTATTATTTAAAGTATTATACATAAAACTATAGAAGTATTATTGTAAGACATTTAGACATATATTTATATCAAACAATCTTTAAGAAATAACAAGTAACACAAAATATGAGACCGTTTAATATGGTTAAATTAAATATACAAGAGAATAAAAGACCGTTTTAGTACCTACCATTTGAGATCACAATTATTGATACTGCTGAACTAACTTGATACCTAGGGTACTACACATATATATTTATAAATATATTAAATTGCACCGTAGAAATAAAACTCACCCATCCCGAGGCTAAATAAATAAATCAAGAACTATTATAAAACAAGAGGGGGAGATAAATTGGCGTACAAAAAAGCAGTTAAAAAAGATTTAATTTTTTTCTCGGGTACATCGGTTTGATGAATTATACTTGTTTCTTTGTCACGAGTAAACATTTTTAGAAAACTAATTTGTTAAAATAAATTGCTCATTAACTATGTATTTTTCAGCTTAGCAGAAGTTAGCATGCAAACGGTGTATTAGTGTTCGGTTTGCGGTAGTAAATACCAACGACAATTTATTGCCAACGTTTAATACAATATTTTTTTTTGAAAAAAAGTTGCTTCTATTCAAACGAAAACGAATTTTAAATTATTATCTCGAATAGACATCATAACATACGTTTCATTATATTATATTCTCAAGTGTCTAAACTACCAACTGTAACATTTACCACCGTGTTCAATCGGGCGTGCGTCCAAGTAAAAATGACCTATGAAAAAATATGGTATCGGTAATAAATACTAATAATACGCTTAGCGACTCTCATTTTCGACACTTTTTTTCTTCAACAATACGATGTCCGTCGTCATTATAAAAATGCACGTGCCAGGTGATCACGTGAACTCGCGTATGCCTATATAGTCGTTTACCGTGTATAATATGTGTATAAAAATGTTCAAGCGTGTCTGGCAAAACGAGTTGAGCACGCACATAGTACGTACAGCAGTATAGATATTACATACATTACATATAATATTATATCGTACGAGCACGAGTCTGTAAAAATCAGTCAATCGGCTCGTGTGTGCTGGTGTAGTCTCGACTTTATAATACGACCTATTAAAGTTATTAGGATTCGAACGATTATCGGCATGTAAATGTGCAGTAACACTTATCGACTTTACGGTGGATCCAAAAGTGTAAAATAAATAAAACCTACACGCTGGTAGGTAAATTAGATTATTACTTATACAAAGGTATGTATTGTCTAATATTGCGGCGAGTACAATATACGAATTTTTTTTTCAGAAAAATGATTTTCTAACGATAATAGTGTACTCATTATTACCTACCTATTATACTCTTGCGCAATGGTACATAATATTATGTTATTGGTACGAATCGTACCTACTGTGATTTTTCGTACATAATAATTTGGCCATTCTAATTAGTTTGTAATGCATTTTTTTCTCATTGTATACATCAGTCATGTGTAATGCAATATCCGAAGTTTACTAATAATGCCCACATTGTGCCCTTGATGTAGGTACCAGGTACCTACCTATAGGTGACTGTGTAGTGTGTATTGGTCACGGACAATTAAGTTTCAAACTATAAAATGTATTATTTATACTACTTTACTCGTATATAAATAACAATGCTCGTACAGCGCTATCAACAAATCAGCCTCGAATTCTTAGACATTTTATTTCATTCTTGGTCGTATGTAATCCAACTGCAGGTCTAAGCGCCAGTATAATATCGTTGTTAAAAAGTTATTAAAAAAAAGTCACTGAATTCTTATTGTTTTCTGCTCTATATAAGAAGGTACCAACATTCAATGTATTTACTGTAAATATATTTAAGTCTGTTCGTTCAGTAGGCACTATATTTATACACAAAAGAGGAAGAATTAATTTAGTGGGCATAACTTAGTACGTGTCACCGTTACCGCACTACATGACAAATTAAACACTCATCGCAAAAGGAATTATATGTGTGTCAGTGCGAACAAGAATGTTTACCTACTCTATGTGCTTACTGCTTACCGCCTATAGTTATTTCATTCTTGACATATTTATCACAGAGATCTGAGTTTATGATTACATATCAATTCTGTGAAGTCTTATTGTGTGTAACAAATTTAGTATTCTTCGGTAGTTTTCCATTGACCACTTTTATGTAGGTACGTGTATATGTACTATTTGAAATTTTTAACCGCAGGTCTTTAATCATTACATACTATTGTGTATACAAAAGTAATGCGCCATATAAAATATATTGTGAACAAACTTATTTTGCCTTTTGATAGGTATAAAAACAATAACTTAACACACACGCTAGTCATGTGAGTAGGTATGTGACTAATAGCCTTTAGTAGCCGATCAATAGATAAATAAAATAAAACACATTTCAATAAGGACAGATATAATATCATGGTATGATAAATAAGATGTTAATTAAAGTTTATTTATAACTTATAATACAGTAAATTCAGACATATTTTCGTCAAAATAAGTTTGAAACAACTGACGAATCATAAGTAAATAATAAATATACTAACTATATTCAATTAGTGTCGAATAGGTTTAAAAATAAGTTATTAATACTAGAGAACATGTAGTATTGAAAAATTATTTTTCTTCTGTTGTAAGTTAGGTAAATATTTCTATATTTCTTTTGTTTTAAACATTTATCACTAGTTTTATTTTGCCATTGTTTGATTACTAATAGTTTATATTTAACTCGTATCGCGTCACCAAAATCCTATATTTTAACTATCCGTACTATAATTATTTTATTATTCTTTATTCATGCGTTCTTACGACCATAGTTCTGTACTCAACATTTCCCCCATCAAATTCATAAGTCTTAACTGAAAATCGTCATTAATTTTACAAATTTTAATATTCCTATTGCCCACTTCCGGTAGCAATAACCTACCTACCTACACTACGTTGTCACGTTGTCCCTTTCACTATACATTATTATTACTGTAAATGGTCATTATTCATTTATCAGAGTGAAACCCATTCGCTCGTTGCTTATTTTTCTTACTGTTATTATTCAAGCTGTTATAGAGTTACATACCTACAAATTAAATTATCGAAATACTTATTGTCGTGTTACTGAACGAGCGTGATCTGAGTAGGTACCTATATAGTTACTAAGCGTCTACGCGTATTCTCATTTTGAATAATTTTAAATTGCCACGATTTTGAGTCACGTTCTAATGAGTTTAACAGCACAGTATTAAATATGCGTTCCGGATAAGAATAGAATAATATTGCCGAATATGAATAAAATATGAACAATTACAATTTTTTTAAATTCACTGCTAACAACCAATCTCGTATAAAGAAGAAAAATATATTTTAATTTTTAAACAATAGTTGTGCTGAAATAATGTTATACACTGTTAAGTTTCTGTGCACTATGAAGTAATATTAGTATAGTCCACCATCAAAAGTAACTATAGAAACATAATTTTATTATTTACTTTATTATAATAATATAAGTACATTTTCATATTATATAAGAATATATTATATTATAATATATTCTCTCTTGTCCTTAGTATTTTTTTTTGTGTTACGAGTAAACAATGTACCTATTATATAGCATTATGTGTATAATATGTATACCTACTCTAATTTCAAAGCAGCACATCTGTTTTGTTTGGTTTTTTGTTTTGTTTTGAAGCTTATTATTATGGTATATCATAACGATTTCGTTGATATTAACATTATCGTAACACGGTGTTATAACACTGCAGACACAATCATCAAGCAAGGTCTGGAACGTGTCAGTTTGATTATGATTGAGAATAAAAATATTAAAATGACTTTTTCAGCCTTAGCAACGTGTGGCCATTGTTGTACCAAGGTTAACCTATGTAGGTAATAACGACGTTACACTCTGCAGTGCCTCACCCACGGCTATTATTTTTATTTTCTAGAAACCATTGAGTTTCGTTTATCAGCATTCAGCACTTAAAAGTGCTACACACGTCATATTAAAATACATCAGCATTTTTTTTTTGTGTAGCTATACACAATAAATCATCAGAAATCCTAACAAGAGTCTTCGCTGTTATGTCCATATAAACGAATGAACGTTATATCTTAGCTCTACGTGTAGTTATATTATACCTAAATATATAAAAATGAATTATTATTAATTTTATTTAATCTTAAAAAAATATTACTACCTATACGTTATCGGTGGGCACCTTATCTTGTTAACGCCGTCGACCGTATTTATGTCAACGTTATACTATATAAATATAAATAACCATAAGTCCATACCATAAAAGTAACTGTATACACGAAGTTAGAGTAAATTTTAAATCCATAGTCTGCACAGACTTCAACACTAAGCCTGTGTTTTGAAGAATTTCGCCTCTAATACTATACAACGAATAGGAAGTTTTAACGTTGTTCATATTATTATAAATAATACAGCATTATAATATGGGTAAAATATTATAAACGTACGTTCAGATCAACATAAGTCATCTGACATGTTTATTTATTACTCACGATACATTTTGTTTCATTTGCCTATTTAACACACAGGTTAACTAAAAACGTGTGTCAATGATGCCTATTGCAAAAAGGTGCGTTGCCAAGAATTATAAAATGTATTAAATACTTGTCTAACACAGTACTTACACTTTGATTTAATTGATATATCCAATGACCATTAAATGAGAGACCGACTGATACTAATTGTATATAAAATATAAATATATCATTATTAAACTTATAGGTGTATCTCGGTATCCGATTACTGTAAAAGGTTAAGATTAGAGTTTCAGTTGTCGTATGTATCAGCAGCTTTACTGGTTAACTGGTTCTTATTGTTTTTATGTCCTATGATTATGATTTGTGTAATGGGATCCTGCACTGTTTCTTGTTAGAGACTTCTAAGCTGAACGTGTAAAGAAACAATACAAGTCAATTTCATTGAAACATTATCTCGTTTGAAAATATCATACTATTCTATCGACATTCAAAAGAACTCATATTAGTTTAAAACAATATGTCACTAAGCAATATCTACCCAAGGTAAACATTTTAATATTAACACTGGGTGACACTTCAGTATTTCAATAAATACGTTTTTTACATAATATTTCTAAAGGAATAATATTTAATACATAGTAATAATATGTCTATAGTATACATCATAATATATACTATATTATCTTAATGTTTTACCTATAGCTTATTATATAAGCGTATAAATATATATATACGAGTATATTATACTCGTAGTATTGACTATTGTTAAAATGAATGATAAAGAATTTTCTTAGTCAGTAGATATTTGTCTGCAATTTATAAGGTTGTACAGAACGTAATTTTTTGTACCCATTACTATCAGAAACCTACATCAATATGAATTAATGATACTCTTTTTCTACCTATTTCCATGCGAATTTTATAAGTTATAAACCATACAGGATTTTATTTTATTAGAATGACAGATTAACATAGTAGGTATATCTATATGTATAAAATAGTATATTTTTAAAACAAAAGTATGACTTACATTTTGGGTTGGGGAAAACTTAATCTAATGCACTGCAGGTATAATATTGTATTTTCTTAAACTTAAATAAATGTTACACGATTTTTTTTTTAAATATTGAAAAGAAGTATGCAAAAAAAGACTGCTCTGCTATTAAATTTGAATTGAATCATAAAACGTTTATTACGAATAATGAGTATGAGCGAAGATTGTCAGTCAACCTATATTACCAATTATATTTTAAAATATAATTGAAATTTGTGTAATTTATTTTACTAGCTATTAGAATTTATTATAACATTATAAGTACCCCGTACAATATTTTGAAATTACAACAAAATAAATAAAACCATTATTCTCTGTTTAAATATCTGAGTTTGACTACATTTAAATGAAAAATATCTATAAAAAACAATTGTATTTATATACTTTTTTCTTAGTTTTTGGTTACAGTATCAACTAAATATGAGAAATTCCGTTTTACATTTTTAATCCTTAGCTATAAAAGTAGAACATTTTATATATTTTTAACTAATAGTTTATAAATGATGAATTTTGTCAAAATTTGAACTTCAAATCTTTTAAAAAATCGTACTTATGTATCTTTAATATTTTTGAACTGTTATTATTAATATTTATGATGAATGTTGTATTAAATTATCAAGGTTTTTTATTTAGGGAAAAAGTTTTTGTCGATGATAAATTAATAACCATAAAGAAATAAAAATAAAAAAAAATCGAAAATTTATCATGCCTAAAAATCAAGTTTAAAAAGTGTTCCACCAAAAGAAAATTAATTCTGAGTAGAAATTCCCATTTTTCCTGTTTTTTTTTTATTTTTCCAGAAAATTACTGGGAATTCCCAAATTTGACCTCTGAAATGAACCAACTAGATTCAATTTTCGTTTAAAAACCATCATCAAAGCTGTTACTTTTGCTATTACTTTTCTGGTTATGGAAAAATAAAAACAAATCATATTGAGACAAATACTTTCTCGCTCCCTTCAGAATTTAAAATGTCTCCGAAAATAACGATAAATGTCTTTTTTTATATTGTTGATTGAATATTATTTTATCATGCAAGTTTGAAAATATCAGAAGTATCTTTTAGTTTTGTAGATATTATATTTTATTCTATTCCAAATGTTGCTTTGAAATTAAATTTTAAAATACCGATTACTTTATATGATAACAAGAAATGAATTTCTTAAATTAAGTACACATATTGTGTAGTCAAAAAATATACTATGTTGCTATAAGTTATAAATAAAATAAGCAGAAAATATATGTATCTTCAATAAAAATGGAATCAAATATATCAATATCATTGTACGAATAAAATATAAGAATTGCTTTACCATCATTAATAATGTTCTGAAAGATTGATTATTTTTTGATATACTGTTAAATTAAATACTAGTACGTTATACACATGCTCCATGGCAAAAAAAAACTTTAAAATAACATTAGTGTTTGGGTATACAGTACGTACAATTGGTGCGAGCGGTTCAGTGCCCTATTGATTAGGCTTAATGCAAATCCCTAAACGAGTATTATTGTGATGTGCACATTTTACATTACCTTGACAAGAATTTCCACGTAGTACGCATTGGTGCAAGCAACTAAAATATTTATAATCACTACTTTGAGTTAGTCATCAATATTTTTCATAGAAAAAAGTTTACACTTTTAAATTAATTTGTTACTAATATAAAACAAATTTAAATTTCATATTTTAAAGACGTCATCGATGTCCACACACACCCGGAACAGATAGGTCTCCACTAGATTTGGAGCCTATATCGTCTCCAAAATTATCAAGAACTAAAGAAGAATACCAACCAATACCAATTGACCGTGTCGAAAGGCCTAGTTTACAGAGACTTAATACAGAACTAACTATAAACGAAGGAAAAATTGAAAGTACTACGGCCTACAGATCGGAGTTTGAGGAAAAGCATGCAGATCGCCAAGTCCGGTAATAATATCTTTAAAATAAAAATAATAATATGACTTAATTCTTATTGTCTTTTATGTTTGTAAATAGTTATAAGATGGAAGACCAACTTCACCTCGAAGGTGAATATTCTCCACAGAGAAAACAAGAGTATACGGGACTGCCTGGTGATCGTTATTCATCACGTAAGCCACAAGATAACTTAAAACCTGAAGGTGAATTTGAAAGACCTACTCGTGAAAAAGTGACACCAGCAGAACGACCGAAACCAATAAAGCCTAGTGATAATTTGAAGCCAGAGGGTGACTTCGAAAGGCCACAACCATCGAAGTATGGGCCCGGTGAGAGAGCGCCAATTGTCAAACATCCGGACAATTTAAAACCGGAAGGTGAATTTGAAAGACCAATTCGCGAAAAAGTGACACCAGCAGAACGACCGAAACCAATAAAGCCAAGTGATAATTTGAAGCCAGAGGGTGACTTTGAAAGGCCACAACCATCGAAGTATGGGCCCGGTGAGAGAGCGCCAATTGTCAAACATCCGGACAATTTAAAACCGGAAGGTGAATTTGAAAGACCAATTCGTGAAAAAGTGACACCAGCAGAACGACCGAAACCAATAAAGCCTAGTGATAATTTAAAGCCAGAAGGTGACTTCGAGCGGCCAACGCCCACCAAAGTGCAACCAGCAGATAGACAAAAACCAATTAGGCCAATAGACAATTTACGACCAGAAGGTGAATTTGATAGGCCTGTACCATCTCAATACGGACCGGGTGATCGAGCACCAATAGTTAAGCATCCGGATAACCTTAAGCCAGAAGGAGACTTTGAGAGGCCCAAACATAATAAATATGAACCTGGCGATCGAGCGCCCATAGTAAAACATCCCGATAACTTAAAATCAGAAGGAGATTTTGAAAGACCAGAACAGCCTCAAGCCCCAAAGAGAGGAGATAGAGCACTTATTAAGAAACCTATTGACAATTTACGTCCAGAAGGCGAATTCTATGGAGAAAGAACAGTAACAAAAATTGTAAAAGGAGAAAGAGCTGATATTCGAAGACACGAAGATCAACTTGTTATTGGTGGAGAATTTACAGGTTAATTACTTTATTATATATCATTTATATCAGAAATGGCAAATAATCATGAACCTTAATAATAAATACCAAAGAAATATTAAAGCTCTATACTATTTTCCACTTAACATTTAACTAAGTATAGGTGGACTTCATACAATAGTTATAAATTAAAATTTTATTTTTGATAAAAATGAAATATAAAAAAAAAATTACATACAATTTTAGAATTCATGAGAACATTATTAATATTTGATTTCTCAAATTATAATAATTATTAATGAATTTTGGAACAGTTGAAATAATATAAGCAATAAACTTATTATTAATCGAATAAAATAAATTATTACTATGTTTATCGAAACTAAAAATTTTTATTATAGCACTAATTAACATCATAAAAAAATATTGATTTATAAAAACGGCTGATGATGAATTGAGTACCTTTTTAGCCGAACGATTGCGAACACTTAAAAATAAGAAACAACTTACCGCTGACCTAAAAAAAACCGAAAAAAGAATAATATTGAGAAAGAACTTACGCACAACGTTGAAATATCATTTATTTGGCTGTTGAAAGATTCAGTATAAATAAAATAAATAAATATACTTGAAAAAAATCATAAATTAATAATTATAATCGTATACAAATGAGCACCTGATAATATATTAATATGTAACTTAATATATAATACGAATAACAAATAAAAATATGTAGAACTTATAAAAATATTTAATACCCGCATAATTGCATGAAAATTGTAAAATATACAGAACTTATAAAATTATGTAATATATATATGTATAAAAAAAAATGAAATTAATATAAAATTTATATAAGTCCGAAATATATCAACAGATTGTTGTGTTCATATAATTGATCAATTATATTTGGCAACATTGGAAAAAAATATTGAGCCTTCTCAATCGTATCATCAAAAATAACGTTCTCAATCGTATTTTATCGAAAAAACTATCACTAAACATAACCTCCTATTCTGTAGAAATTAAAAAAACAAAATAAAAACTCTAAATGAATATGTTTTAAATATGTTTAGACTTTAGATATAAACAACTACAATGGTATATTTTCTAATACTTCATAACAACAGATAATTTTATTCTCATATATATATAACAGCATAAATTTCAGATTTATAATATAAAACAGAGCAAATTAAATTATAAATTAAATATGTAAAACGTATATTATTAAAATATTTAAAGCAATAATTTATTTATAATTTCATTTTATAGATACCACCACACAGAGAATGGAGTTTACAGGGGAGGCTACAGAACGACCAAGGATGATACGTAGAAATACTTGGACCAAACTGGAAGGAGATATTTTGGTAAAATTTAATAATATATAAAAAATATTTTTAAAAATAATTTAAAAATGTAATTATATCTTTACAGGTAGTATCAAAAAATAAAGAAGATTACCCCGAGCGTCCAGTCGTCCGGACCGAAAAAGGAAAAAAGAAAACAGATACATTAAATATAACAACAGGAGAATTTTATTCGAACACGTCGTCTCTAGAAGCATATCAACGTCACGATATGCAAAAAACAGAAATCGTCAAGAAAAGAACAGACAATTTAATATGTGAAGGAGAAATGACTTTTGAAACGTCACGAATGGCTGATTATTCGGCGAAAACAGTAGAATTAGAAAAACCAGTAAGGAGACGTACATGGACCAAGCAAGATGGAGAAATATACTTCCAAACGACTACATCAGAAGTTTTTAAACATCATAACGAAACTAATATGAGACATACCATAAAAAAACACACGGATAACATAACTATTGAAGGCAAATTTGATGATAGAACACATTCCAAGGAACAATTTAAAAATATACAGACAGAGAGACCAACACAAAAAAAACCAATAGACAATTTAAAACCAGAAGGTGAATTTGATAGACCTCAAAAAGAAAAGTATAAGCCATCAGAGAGACCCAAACAAATAAAACCTACAGACAACTTAAAACCAGAAGGGCAGTTTGAACGCCCTAAACAAAAAGTTTACAAATCAGGAGAGAGGCCAAAACAAATAAAACCACAAGATAACCTTAAACCAGAAGGAGATTTTGATAGGCCAATCGAAGAAAAGTATAAACCCAGTGAGAGGCCATCTCCATTTAAACCATCAGATAATTTGAAACCAGAAGGAGATTTTGAACGACCTAAAAATGAAAAGT